>NC_057806.1:94674065-94847824 GCF_018294505.1 Triticum aestivum | reverse complement strand
CACCGCCCCGCCAATGCCCCCCCACCGCCGGCGACCACCGCCCCCATCCTGAACCCTAAGATAGATAGTGGGGTACCTCTCCGGTGAGCCCCCCTCCCTGCTGCGGCTGGTTCTTCCTTCACCCCGGGGGCATCGGAGTGAAGTGTAGCTAAATCAGAGCAGCATCGCAAGCAAGAGCAAGAGCGAGAGCAGCAGCGTGAGCAAGAGCAATAGCAAGAGCAGACTAGGCAGGGGACCGAGAGCAAGAGTAGAGCAGCAGCGCGAGCGAGAGCTAAAGCAGCAGCAGGTCCTACTGATGTGGACGTCGCCACCGAGGGAGCGACGCCATGGAGGAAGTGGCTGGCGACGCCCCCGTGGATGGAGCCGCGACGTGTCGGCTCGGGACCGAGCGCCGGCAGCACCATGAGATCGAATCAAGAAGAAAATGCGGCGATTAGTGTACAACCTCTTTGGTGCCGCCGATTAGTCCGCAGCTTCATTCGAGGAAATGGTGATGATGATGCTCTTCCGGTGGTGCAGGTGAAGACGGAGGTGTGGGAATGGAGGTGGCGCGAAAGACGAGGGGAACATCGGGGCAGCTCCTTGGAGGTGGAGGACGGTGTGGCTGAACCGGCGAGACGATGAGATTGACGACGGATCCTCATCCGGTACGGTGGATGAGGGACGTCAAGGTGTTGCTATGGACAACGTCGTCGAGGAAGAGGCTCCGGCTGGGTGGCAGACTGAGCAGGGTGTGGGGTTTCGTCGCGGGTTTTCGCGGCCTCGATGTATGAATGGGTGGGCGGATGGGATGGCAGTGGGGAATGTGGGGTAAGTTACGAAAGTACCCCCACCGATTTGAGGCGGTTCTTTCGGTTCAGGGGTACCACGGGCATTTCGCGTGTCGGGATTTCACAGGAGGTGGGAGTTTTCGCGCGCGTTGTAATTTCGGAATAGCAAGGCGCGGGTTGAGATGGAGGGAGTTGTCGGAGCACAACGAGACAAAGATATATCTTAAATATTTCAGGCTAACAAGGCGCGGGTTGAAATTTCCGGACAAGCCTAACGTGTACTGTACCAAATCAATGCGCCCTACAAATGTCATTCAAAACTTTGAATTCATGTTTTTGTTCAATTAAAATATTTCGCTACGTGTATAATGCATGCAACCTACTACTCAAATGAATGTTTTAGTGCATTCCAAACGTATATACTACCGCTTCAATATGAACTAAATTTGAATTCGTTTCTCTATTTGAATAAGATCTACAGTAATGATTGTTGTGAAGTCAAAGCATTTGAATTTGTTTCTCTATTTTAATAAGATCTACAATCATCAGTATTGTCAAGTTAAACCATCGTTTGTGTATTATCTTCACAGCACACCACATGATTAGTCTCGAGTTACATATGAACTATGTGTACTATATGAACTCGAACTAGATTTTTTGAATCCACTTTATTTTGATTTCAAATCACATTACATTTCTAGCTCTAGCTAGATCTTCATAATCGAAACCATGTCTCATGTGTATAGTGTGTTTATCACATTATGTATGGTGCCCCACCCCATACGCCTACAAGTATTTAGATGTGAGTTGCAAACACCACACATTACCACAAATTCAAATAAAATGTGAGAATGTTCGATATAGTATTGTTTAGATTGTTCGATATTTAGTTGTAAGCTGCAAACGCCACACATTATCAGAAATTCAAATAAAATTTGAGATTTTTTGATGTATAGTATGGTTTAGATTGTTCGACATTTAGCTGTGAGTTGCAAACACCATACATTATCACATTATGGTATAACATGTGCACATCACGTGTATCACCGCTATATTCATGCATGCAATGTTTAAAACACTATGATCTCCTATTCAAATATATGAATCCTCTTTAATATCAAATTATGATCTTTGTTAGTCTCTTACACCCACACAATCCTCTAACCTTTGTAGCTACCACTAACTTTCTCTCGTGCATGCACACGCCCTCCTCGCCCTCCCCCTCCCTCGGCATTCTATCCACCGGGAACATTCATTTTTTTTCTTTAGGTCGTTCTCCTAGAGTCTCCACAACTCCTTTCCGACACACACCGATCGATAAACCTCTCCAGTGATGTCTGCCTACAACATACAAACACACCTTCAATCTCCTCCTTTATGTGTCCTTGCCTCGTGTCTCTCATACGGTCAGACACACGTGTAAACTCTTGCCCCTCTTTTCATCGCTCTCTCACAACCACACACTCCTCCCCTATCAGTAGTTGGGACTCTCGCACCACCTCCTAGCTCCATTCTCTCTGTTTATCTGTCTCGCTAGGCCTTATTAGCCTCTAACAAATGGACGCACACCGACCGATCTCTCGCTATACATATAGCTAGCTAGGTCCTTATAACTCATTTTTACCCACACGTCAATCGATCTACCTCATTAGTTGTGTCTCTCCCTTCCTCCGACAAACAACAAGTGATCTACAGATCTAGTTAGGTTTGCTTACCAAACACATGGTTCCCCTTCATCATCCATGGATGTGTCCCGACAGATCTATCACGCACAGGCACACACAGAAACACATCCCCACTCTTATTGATTACATTGTAGTTCCACCCTCAGTTGTTCTAGTAGGCCTCTCCCACCATCTTCGAGAAGAAACTCCATCACCCATCCAGCACTCTACCCCTCTCCCTCCCTCTCCCACCCTCTCTCTCTCCTCTATCTCTCTCCCATCATATTTCCCGTCCTTCAGTTATGTATGGATGTTGACCGATCTCCCTCAAGACATAGCTGGGTCTCTCCTTCTCAACACATATACGAGTCGTTCTACCTCTATAGTTAGGCCTCTGCCTACCCCTCCTACCACCCCCTTCCCCCCACACACACCGATACATCGAGCGCTCTAGTCATGTCTCCCTACCACACACAAACTTGACATGTGCACTCTAACGTTCCGGTAGGCCAGTTGCCATATATCTTTGACTTGTACACACACACAATTTCTATGGCTCTCTTCATCGATCTCGCACCCACCCGCTTGATCCTCTCTTCGACTCTATCGATAACTATGACCCCTCCCTCTCTTCTCGTGGATTGCCCGACCCTCTATGTATGATATGGATAGGCCTCCATTTCACACACATTGCATGCAAAATTTTGTTTGAGATGTCATCGACACATATTCCCACAAATAATTCACGAAATCAACCCCCACCCCACCCCCACCCCAAAACAAAAAACACTCACGAACATGGTTTGTATCTCTCACACACACCCACGTAGGTGGGGAACGTGCACGAAGAGAAGAAGTGCATGCACTGCGCACGTACTCCCATCTCTTTCCCAACCACACCCGCGCGGGTACACTGTGGAGCTCATTTCTGTATGAAAAAGTCAGCCCACATGGTAATTTGGCACGTGTACTGGTTGTCAACTTGGTGGAGGGAGGATCGTCTACCACGGGTGAACAAACAAATTGCGACTTGACGTGTTATGTTAAAAAAAGAGGCAAACCATGTGGGGCCTACCTTAGAGGCAAGGCTCTATACACTGGAGTACTTTTGATGTGTCCTGTCAACTCGCAGAACGAGGAGAAGCTTGCTTAGTATGCCGTCTCCCCCGCCCACGGGCGCAGTGGCTCGCAGGATGAGGTGAAGCTTGCTTACTACGCCTTACGCCCGCTCCCTCGCCCATGCGCGCGGTGGCTCGCAGGACGAGGAGAAAAATTTACTACTCCCTACGTTTACTCCTCGTCCCTACTACCTTGGTTATAGAGATTATATCATATTGTTTGGAATATATATGTCCTTTAGTATATTTCAATATGAACTACTAGTACATACTCCAAACACTGATGTATATAGATGTATTTTAGAGTGTAGATTCACTCATTTTGCTCCGTATGTAGCACTCTCCCTCGCCCCTCGACCCTAGCCCACGTGGTGGACGTGCAACAATTCATTCGGTCTCATATAGCCAGGACGATATATATTGCACTACCATTATTGCTCGACTTCCCGAAGAGGCGAAGAGCCAATCGCAAGGTCAATATTTTGGAGATGCCAAGCGCAAGGTTATAGGAGAACGAGTTGTAGGTGCCGCGTCATTTATAAATAAAGTTTTTTTTGTTCAGTGGCACATACGCAATATGATAGGTTCATATGGAGAGAAAAGGAGTACATAGTCAGGACGGGCCAGCCTACACGGTTGCTTGCTGGGGTTGCTCTCTTCAAACTCTCTCGCACAAAACGACTGTGGCCACATCTCTAACATCCCGACGGATCATGTCCGCTTGGGGAAGGGGTGGATGCTTAGTGTAGATGCGGTGGCCGTCGCCGACGGCGAAAACCCACTATCGGCATGTCCCGATCAGGGGTCCCCGCCGTTCTCTCTCACAAAGCCGGTGAGGTTCCCTTCGTCCCTTTCTCACTGTCGCGACGTGGGCAGTTGCCGCCTCCCGCCGCCCTCCTCAAGGTTGAGCTACGTCCCTCAGGTACAACTCCCTTTACAGCCGGCTTGCACCACTGCTCTAGCTGCCCACATCACTCCCTGTGGATATTTCTCTACTTCTTTGCCCCGCACATACCTCTACTGGCATCTACGTGCTGTATTTGTGATGAGTTTATGTCTCATCAACTAGTCCCAGTAATCTTATTCTAATCACGCTTGTTCAATTTCTTTGCCACAGGGATGCTCATCTCGATTTTGGTGAAACTGCACAAAATGATCCGATGATCAAAAGGTTGCAAACTTCATTTATTAGGAAGCTCGAACGTTGCCAGCAAATGGAAGCCTGGTCAGGGTTCATGGTTCAAGGGCTAGGGACTGCATGGATCATTTTTTTTGTTTAGCTGCCTCTGTTCCAAAATAAGTGTCAACTTTAGTAGTAGTACAACTTTGTACTAAAGTTTGCACAAAGTTGAGAAACTTATTTTGGAACGGAGGGAGTACATATTTGCTATGATCTGTCAATCATTGAGATGCAATAGCATGCATGTTAGTCTCCTTTGTATTTGATGAAATGTTGCAACGGGCAACCTTGGACGCAAGATACATGTAACAGAAGCTGGAAGCTTCATAGCATTGTACAAATTTATCTCGCTGATAAATTATAGTATGTACTATACTAGTACTTCCTCCGTTCCTAAATATAAGTCTTTGTAGAGATTTCACCATGAACCACATGCAGATGTATATAGATGCATTTTAAGTGTAGATTCATTCATTTTGTTCCGTATGTAGTGGAATCTCTACAAAGACTTATATCTACTAGTAATAGCTAGCCCCCACTACTAGGAATTCTCTATCCTCTCCTTGAGCCACGTCATCAAAATTGATGTAGCCATTAGATGAAGCAAATCAGTCCATAATAGCCGTCTGATCTTGACGTTGAGAGGCTCCGCACTAAGCCACATGCAAGCATGCGGAAATACCATGCCACATGCATGTGAGTGGGTTTTAAATCACATCAACATGTCTGCATGCAAGCATGCACCGGTAGCATGCATGTAAGTGAGCTTTTAAGTCCCATTAACATGTCAAAAAGAAAAATATAATCCCATTATGCAGTAGGAGTTCAGGAGTTGGCTGATCTTTTTTCCTTACGTGGGATGATCTAAATGATGATGGGAGTTTATTTAGTTTGGCTACCACATTTGTCATGCGGTTATAGAGTTTTTTTTGTTCTATGAAATCGACAATTTTGCGCAGAGAGATATATCGTTGTTCCGCGCCAACGCGCAGGGACTCATCTAGTAATATTTAGGAACAGAGGGAGTACTATGTAAAGAGTTAGGTGTCGCACGGTGATAGTAGTGTGAGGTGGGCCATGTAATCACTGAGCCTGCGTGTTTTCACTGCTCTTGCACGCCTCCGTTGTTAGAATGGAGAAAATTGTAATCTAGTAGTAGTATACCTCCTTTCGCCGAAAGCGTGGGACATCCAGCAGTCCTACCACCTCAGTAATAAAGACCAATGAGCCGTCAAATCACATAGAGCCAGCAGTAAGTTGGACGGACGAAGCAACCATCACTCTTGCGCCAGTGAGAGGTCGCGTCTGCTCTGCCTGGGCATGAATGCATCACCGATTCTTTGGAGCGGTGCTGACCGTTTCGGGAGGGAAGCGCGCACGGGCGATGGAGGGGCTTTGGGTGGGCCAGGCTGGTCAGGAGCGGGCGTGGCAGCTGTCCGCATGTCCCTACCGAACACGCCCGGAAACGAGAGGATGCACCGACTCTCGCGGCTAAAATCATACACTTCACAACATCTCTCTGTAGGAGTAGGTCGATCTGTTGCTCTCTCTAACACACACACATGGTGTTAAACACACACACACACACACACAGACACACACACACACGCACACCTTGGTCCCCTTGCACCTTCTAACGTGACTTATTACACCTAGACGGAGGGAGTAGTAAGTATACGAGATACGGTGGCACACTGACTTAAGTCGAATACAAGTGGCCAAAATTTGTGTGCATGTTATAATAAGGATTCACTTAAAATAGTACGTGAGCGAACAGAGGGATCAATTGGACAGTGTTCCCGAGCAGTAGCGAGATGTGTGAGGTAAGATACACCGCTAGCGCTTTTATTTTTTCTTATTAATTTGTTTGTTTCACCCTCTGACTGGTGGGACCCAACGTACTACGTGGAGAGAGGTAAGGTGACTAAGGCTGCATTATTTATGCACCACTGTGGATAGTCTTACCACCAAAGCCACATGACACGATTATGATTGAAATCCCAATGACTCCCACACACACAAAAAAAAACACGGCATGCTTGTCACACGAATGCAGGAATGTATAAAAGGTTATTTCCCTCTCATTGAATATAATGGGAGGGTTGTGTAGCTGGTTAGCCTGTTCGCTCACTCTCTCGCCCTCTCCCGCTGGAGCCTCAGTGCTTGTAGTTTCTCTCTTCACACTCTCTCGCCCTCTCCAAATCTAAAAAAGACTTCGTTGGCCTCTCTCTCCCCTCACTGTTGCTCAAAGAGCCGGCAGGATTCGTCTGCCGGGAAGGGAAGGAGGCTTAACGCTGTCGCCATCGGCGAGGGACTACCGGCGCAGCTGTTCACTTTCCACCCAGTGGCGGCGCGGGACGGCCTCTGACCCCTTCTTCTTCACCGTCGTCCCGTCGCCCACCGAACCACGCCCCAAGAACCTTAAGGTATAATTTACTTACTCCACATGCATTGCTCTAGCTGCATGTATACCATGAATCTAGGACGTGGTTCAAAGAGGAAAGGAGTGGGGGAAAGTAGTGGGAAAAGTTGTATATAGCATGAATCTAGGACGTGGTTCAAAGAGGAAATGAAGGGGGAAAGTTGTATAGCATTAATCTAGGACGTGGTTCAAAGAGGAAAGGAATGGGGGAAGTAGTGGGGAAAGTTGTATTGCATAAATCTAGGACGTGGTTCAAAGAGGAAAGGAAGGGGCGAAAGTACTAGTTCAAAAAGGAAAGGAAGGGACAAGGCTGTAGAGTTTGAGCAGGACTAGATTTTTTTTGAGCAGGACTAGATTTGCTGTGCTCACATAGGGAAAGGCGTCTAAAGATAACAAAACTGGGACCAACACAAACATGCTCCTTGGTTGCTTGTTCTTTGTTGCAACAGACTATGCATGACCACAGTTCATCGGTAGATGCACATGGTGCTGGTGCATCCACTGTCCCGTGCAACTCATTAGTTGTTGTTAATCTAAGGCCCTGTTTGGTTAAAAACTCCCTAGTCCCTACCTGCTGGGTTCCAGGGACTAAACATGGACTAGAGGTTATTAAATGACATGCTAAAAGACCATGTTACCCCTAGTAATGAACTAATAGAGACAAGGTGTGATGCGTGGCAAGGGCAACTGTTGGAAAAAGTCCCAAAAAGACTCCGTCGGGGTCTTCTTCCTTTAGTCCCAAATGCCCACTTTTAGTCCCTAAAAGTCCCTCCTCTTTGGTTTAGATGGGACTGACACGGAGTTTTTTTAGTTCCTACACCAAAATGTCCCTGTAAACAAACACCCTCTAATAATGCCACTGGAAAATTGATGCAATGCCACAGTTAAAAGCAAATTACATGTTTAACAAATTTTATTGTTAATATAATCTCTATGTTAATATTAATCAATGCCACCGTTTGAGAAATGCTACTGTCTTGCTTTCTTTCCCATTTAGATAAGGTAGATGCTTCTTTTTGTTGGCTTCTGTGTCATCCACCGTTATTGACCACTAATTGTTTCCCTTGCACCTCTGTGTAAACAGGGTTATCTGCTTCACCTCGTTGCCATTGTGACCTTTTGTTGCACTGCACAAAACACTTTTGTTTTAAGAGTGTTTTGTGCAGTTCAACCAAAATGTCACACCGACAATGTTGCTTGATTGCTTGATCTTAGTGGAACTTCACAAGAGGAGATCTTACATCCTATCCGTTAAGGCGAATTTGGTTCAGATCTTCTTCTTGTGAGTTGTTTGAATTCCGCATCATGAGAGGTCAGTACTAGCCTTCTTTCACATGATTCTGTAGTGTGCATTCATATGTTGTGCTACTTGTACGATAATGTTGCTTGATTTTAGTGAACTGCACAAATGGAGACAAGACTTCCAATCTGTATGTGCACCATAATATCCCATTGAGGTAAGATAAGGATATTTCACAACTGCTGGCCTGTATTTTGCCACTTTCATTAGAAAATTAAGTTTAGTACTATATTTGTGCTCCCTAATTGACATGCCAAATCTTACATTGAAGGCGAAGCTTGTTTGTTATTGAACCAAGTGATGAAGGGGAAGAACAAGGGGAAGAAAAACAAAAATCAACTCCCAGTGTTGTCATGAAAAAGTGGTATTGTCCTTGAGAAGTGCTTCATCTGTGCTGTTTTAAATAATTCCTTTCCTTTTTTCGAGCAAACGGTGATGCTAGCATTTAGTAGTCCTCTTGTCTTTGCACAACATGATCATCTTCCTCTGAAGAAGAATATGGAGTACGTGAAGTGACTAGTTCCGATTATGCCAGGATGAAGAAGCCCTGTCTATCTTATCATCAGAAGGAGCAGTTGAAGGATGGTTACATTACTCCTCACAAGACCAAACTAACTTCAGCTCAGAAGGACTGACAAAATCTCCATTTTTTTGGTGTGATGCGCGAGTACAATGTTGTTCTAGGATTCTTTCTGGTGAGTTCCATTTTTCTAAAAGTGTGATCTACATGGACCATGTATGTGCCTGTTGAAACTGTCAATTCATAGTACAGTTTGCTCTATACTAATCACTTTTTTGTATTTGTGCAAACAGGGGTGCTCAGCTTGATTTCAATGGGAACTGCACAAAATGTTCATGAATACAACGAATCATTCATTTCCACCACAAGAAAGGATGTGCCGATAAGTTCAAGGCGTTGCAACATATAAGGGCGAAATCATACAAGCTACGCGCGAATTTGGTTGATCTTGGTGGAACTGCACAAAAAGAACAGCTGGTTTATTTAGCACGAGGTGCCATGTCAATGTCCGAACTGATGGCAAACCTTGCCCATTCCACAATCGTAGGCATTTGATATTTTGGAATGAGACAACCTTGTCAAATTTTGCTCATTGATTTTAGCAAGACATGCGTTTGATATTTTCGAATGGGACGCCCTTGCTGTCAGCAGCGTTGATCAATTTTTTATTTATTCTTTAGTTGTGAAGTAAATATTGCCTCTGACATGTGAATCGCTGAGATGCATAATCATCGATTGTTTTGAATGTTCTCTATGAATTGCCAGGCCTGTGTGTTTTATTGCAATGTACAGAAACGCTAAAACCTGCTCAAACTCTTTATACTCCTTCTGTTCCTTTTTACTTCGCACATTGTGAAAGTGCAAACTTTTTTGTATAAGATTGGTCAAAGTAGAGATACTTTCACTGCAGACAAAACTTGTATGCAGACTAGAAAGGACCGGAGGGAGTACATGTGAAACTGCTGCAAATGAGGTGATCACCCTGGGAATAATGCTAGTACATATTGTTTTGCATGTTCATCCAATGCCAGTGATACAGGAATTCAAACTAATCGAAATAAATTTATTCATACACTGTCGGATTTCATATAAACATGCTAGATTTCATTACATTTCATACATTCTTCAACTAAAAAGGGGTGCGCTGGAGGTATAATTAATTAACCGAAGCTACCCACCTGTGTCCCGCTGAGCCGAACAGAAGCTTCAGTGACTTAACTGCAGGTGCAGTTGCGTAACTAACATGTGGCCTGTTGGGCCCACGTGTCAGTCAGCCAACTGCACCAGCAGTTAAGTAGAAGCAGTGTTACTCTCCAGCAGAACTCCTCGACTCCACGTCGCCGCCAAGAAGCTAACCGGCCGTCAATGGTCAACCCGCCAAGCTTGGCTTCAATAGGAGGGTAGCAGCGGTGGCCTTACTTGGACCCGAGCGGCGGCGACCTACCGTGTTCTACTCTTCCTCGTTTTCTGTGTGGTGCGGCCTCATTGGCAACGGGGCAGGGCCTCGGCGGAGCCGGTGATGTCCTCTATCTCGTTGCCGGCGGGTGGCGCCTCAGCGGAGCGGTGGAAATCCTCCCCCGCGTTGCCGGCAGGGTGGAGCCGCGGCTGAGCCGGCGATGTCCTCTGCCTCATTGTTGGCGGGGAGGGGCCTCAGTGGAGCCGGCGGTGTCCTCTGCCTCATTGTTGGCGTCGTGGGGCTTCCGCGGAGCAGGGCCTCATCGACGCCAGCGGTGCAGGGACTCGTCAGAGCCGGCATTGTCCTCTGCCTAGTCCTCGGTCTCACCAAACAGTGCCTCGCCCGCTTTATCGCCCTCTTTGCTAGCCTCTTTGTAGGCGGCCGCAGCCTCCGTCACCCGCATGCGCTCCCGCCAGCGCTCGAGGTGGCCCTTGCGGGTGGAGCGGTATGAGTCGAGCAGCGCCTCCTGCTCCGCCCGCTCCACGGCGATCTGCTCCTCTGCCTGGAGATGCTCCTGGAGGAGAGGGTGGTTGTAGGCGGCGTCGGCCTGCGGCTCCCAGAACTGCTCCTGACGCATCTGCCTCACACTGTCCATATATTGGGCACGGGCCTCACCGATGGTCATGGTGCAATGCACCGGCAAGGATGGCGCGGAGGAGGGGGTTGGTGACGGATCGTTGACTACCATGTTCTCAATTGGGACGTCGTCGTCCTCCGACTGCCTACCGGCCAGCCGGTCAGCAGCAATGGCTGCCATCTCCTTGTGGTCCGTCGTCCGCCCGTCCCGAAGAGCGATGGAGTGCGAGGAAGCCATGGTGGGCAGTAGTGGTGTGGACAGGAGAAAGGGAACGGATGCGGATGACTGCGGCTATGGCCGGCGCAGCAGTTTATATAGCGATGGTGGGCAGGCGGAGGGACGGACATGTGGCGCCGGAGTAGCCGCCTCGGCAACCGCGTATCATTAATGTGGGAGGCAGATGGATGGACGGACGGCACTAGTGTCGTTTGAAGGCGGAGCAATCGCCTGCACCGGGAAGCGGGGCGGGCGGCGCTGACTGTTTCGGGCGGAAAGCGCGCGCGGGCGAGGAGATGACTTTACTTGGAGAGGATGATAATGGGGACCCACCAGGTCCATAGCCTCACGTACGCAAGTGCCTCCTTATTATATATATATATATATATATATATATATAACTATACTCCCTCTGTCTAGGTGAATAAGTCGTATTAGAAGGTGCATCACGACCTAGGTGCAAGCAGATTGGTGGAAAAAAGAATATTTCTCTCTTCTAAACACAACATTTAATCACAGCAGTTAAGAGGATGCCTTATTAGCTACCCATGCAGGCCATCGTAATTCATAGCATGCAAAGCGCTTTTATTTCTTGCCTAATAACCGCATGGACGTGCTGCATGCATTGGTCCTTGCCCGAGCAAAAAAAGGAGGTAAGGGGTTTCCACGGGAGACAATGAGGCAGAGGTGGAAGCGCTCGCTGGAGTTATTTATTTTTGCTTCCCCCTGGTTTCCTGACATCATGGTCCCACACCATTGTCAACCTATGTAGTACTAGTCAATAAACGAGAGAATTGCACAAGAAGCGGCCGACAGCTGGGACCAAGCAGCTCGAGCAGTATTTGTGTTTTTGAGGTGTGAGCACTGCAGAGTTTTTCGATGCTTAGCCCAGATATTAATTTTTCTCCTATGAACAACAATGAAAACATCGCTGCAGGTATTAACTGGGTGGGCTGTGGCCCGTCTAGCCCAGGACAGATATCCAGCCCAGATATTAATTTTTTTCAAGCTCAAAATGGCTAGCCCAGCTATACTTTTTTTTAGGAATACCCAGGCAAGGTCAAGTTGTTATTCTCCGCCCCGCTGGGCTGCAAATCTTTCCTAGGAGGGATGCATTAGGCTTAACAAGAAAATGGGCTTTAAGAAATAATAAATGGGGTGTAATTATAAAAACTGGGCAGTAACTATAAAAAATGCACCAAACACGTGATTACTTTATAAAATATTATTTTGGATATAGAAAATTTTAATTTCATTAATTGTTGCGAGCGCAATGTTTCGTTGGATTTTTACGTAATATAAATTTATATTGAAATTGTATTTAATCTGACTAGAAATTTCGGGATAAAAATATTTCGGATCCCATCAAAATGTGGGAAATTTTATTGAATTCTGTTTTGAACGGTTGGTTGAAATGGGCTGTACTTTTAACAAACTGTAAATGGGCTGTAGTAAATTCCATTAGAATTCAAAAATGGGCTACACATTCTTACAAATCTCAAATGGGCTACAAGTTCTCTGCCACACACTTCTGTCCTTACTAAGTTGACGCGTCCCCTAAAAAAACAGAGTTGACGCGTATGCAAGGCTTTGTCAACATATAGTCAACACACGGTTCTAGTAGTAGTGGCCATTGGATGTCCATCCAACGGATGCCGTGCTTCTTCTTCAATCTCGGATATTCTAGCTTCACCCACCCAAAAAATGATTCCTCCCCCTGACATCTGGGGTGCACCGTTTCGGAAGCTGACCTGTGGGCCTACTAAGTTGACGTACCAAGGGCTTTGTCAACTTAGTCAATATAAATGATTCTAGCTGCAGTGACCGTATGATGTCCATCCAACGGCTGTAGTGCTTCTTCAACCTCTGGTCTTCTTGCTCCAGCCGCCCAAAGCAGCGCCGATCGTGCCGCCTGCTCCTGCCTCCCGTGGCCGGCTATGCTGCCATGGAGGCCTCACCGCCCCCTACTACTCCCTCCGCTGGCCAGGCCCCGCGGCGACGGCAGGCTCACACCGCAGCCGAACGAGTGAACCCTCATACTCCTCTCCGCGTGGGCATCCACTGCCGCGTCTTCACCGGCTCCGCGTCGTCCCCTTCCTAGGCCTCGCTGTCGTCCACCGCCCTGGTGCTCTCGGCGCGGCGTGGTCAACGTGGAAGGAACAACTTCCACCAGACGTGGACTGTACGTGGAGAGGCTGACAGCTGGGTCCATGGCGGCAGCAAGGAAGTGCCTCCTTATTACGCGGAAAATAATGATTCCTCCACCTGACAACAAGGACCCACCGGACGGGCCACCAGTATTTTGTGAAAAAAATCGTTTCCCCCTGACTACTGGGACCCACCGGACGGGCCACCGTATTTCGCGAGAAAAACGTTCCCCCCGGTGTCAGCTCGGACCCATCGAAAGTGCCTCCTTATTACGCACAAAAAAATGACTACCCCCCCGGCTAGCTGGGACCCACCTTGCTGGGAGGCTGACTTGTGGGCCTACTAAGTTGACGGGGACGAAGGGCTTTGTCAACTTAGTCAATATGAACGATTCTAGCTCCAGTGACCGTACGATGTCCATCCAACTGCCGTAGTGCTTCTTCAACCTCTGGTCTTCTTGCTCCAGCCGCCCAAAGCAGCGCCGGTCGTGCCGCATGCTCATGCCTCCCGTGGCCGGCTATGCTGCCGTAGAGGCCTCACCGCCCCCTACTATTCCCACCGCTGGCCAGGCCCTGCGGTGACGGCAGCCTCACACCGCAGCCGAACCAGTGAACCCTCGTAGTCCTCTCCGCGCGAGCTTCCACTGCCGCATCATCCCCTTCCTAGGCCTCGCCGTCGTCCACCACTGTGGTGCTCTCCGCGCGGCGTGGTCAACATGGTCAAGGAACGACTTCCATCGGAAGAGTACTGTATGTGGAGAGGCTGACAGCTGGGTCCACGGCCACAACACTGTTTTTTTTGTGATTTGCCAAGTAAGTCGCTTTGTCACGCCTGTTGGGCTGCAAATCTTTCAAGACAAGGAGAGCTTTCATTCGGCTGGCCGAGAAAATGGCCCATCAGTAATGAGAAATGGGTTGTACATTTTTAAAACACATAAACCGGCAATTAGTTTCAAATATCTTTTTTTTATTTCAAGATTTTAAATTACATTAATTTTTTTGCATGGATAATTTGTTGGATTTTAATTGATATACATTTATTTTTAAAATCAGTTTGAATGTGAGTCGAAATTTCAGGATTAAAAACAGTTCGGACCGCACCGAAATATGCAAATTTTCGTATAATTTTTTAACCGTTGCCACAATATGGGCTGTAATGCTAAAAAAATATTATGGGCTCCAAAAAAACCTTGAGAATTAGCAAATGGGCTGTAAATTATTAGAAATAATGGCAGATGGGCTGTATGTTGTTTTCCACAGATTTGAGGCTTTCCTAAAAAAAGGTTAACACACAAGCCCTGACTGTTGGATGTCCATCCAACGGTCGTCATGCTTCTTCAATCTCTGCTCTTCCTGCTCCAATCGCTCAAACAAGCACCGACGGGACTGCCTGCTCCCTCCTCCTCGCGGCCGGCTGTACTGCCGCGCAGGCCTCACCGCCCAACCCTACTCCCATCGCTGGCCTAGCCATCCCTCTACTCACCCACACCTACTGTTATTCTCCGGCGATGGCAGACGAACCAGTAAACCCTCGTACAGTCGTACTCCCCTTCGCGTGGGAAACAACTGCCGAGTCTTCCCTGCCTCCGTGTCGTCCCCTTCCTAGGCCTCGCCGTCATCCACCGCCCTGGTGCTCTCTGCGCGGCGTGGTCAACGTGGTCAAGGAACGACTTCGATCGGACGTGGACTATACGTGGAGAGGCTGACAGCTGGGTCCACGGCCGCAGCAAGGAAGTGCCTCCTTATTACGTTGAAAATAATGATTCCTCCACCTGACAGCTGGGACCCACTGGATGGGCCACTGTATTTCGCGAAAAAAATGTTTCTCCTTGACTGTTGGGACCCACCAGCTACATCTTCGCACGCAAGGAAGTGCGTCCAAGCAAAAAAAACGATTCGCCCCCTGACTGCTGTGACCCACCAGCTACATCTTCACAGGCAAGGAAGTGCCTGACAGTCGGGACCCACCTGGTCGAGGCGTACGTAGCGTTGTCATTCTGGTCGCGAACGTGTATGTACATACTGGTCGATGTAGAGGCATGCACGTGTCATAGTAGAGGCGCACAAATGTCGTAGTAGAGGCGCGCACGTAGCATGTACACGTACGTACAGTGGCCAGGGTGCAAGAAAGAAAATACGGCCACGTTTGTGTACATACAGGCGGGGTCTCGAACGCCTCCTCGTGCATACGTACGGCCAGGGCTCGTGTACATGGCTGGGTCGGAACGGAGAAACAACATCGTCATCGTGTTCATGGGGAGGCAACGGAATGCGTCGTGTTCATGGGGAGGCAACGGAATGCATCGTGTTCATCGGTAGGGCTTGGACGGAACATGCAATGGAAACGAGGCCTGGCGTACCGCAGAACGGAGGAAACGTCCTTGTGTTCGACCGAACAACGTTCGAAACAGGATCCTGTTCATCGGGAGGGGTCTGGCGTACCGCAAAATGGTGGAAACGGACGGACCTCCTACGGTCGAAACGATGGTCCTGTTGATCGGGAGGGGTGTGGCGTAACGCAAAACGGACAAAACATACTTGTGTTGGAGCGCTACGGTCGAAACGGAGGTCCTGTTCATTGGGAGGGGTGTGGCGTACCGCAAAATGGGACTCCACGGGATACTGTTCATCTCCACCGTCGACCACCTCCAGCCTCCACGAGCTACTATTCATCCACCATCGACCTCCTCCAGCCTCCACCTACGACTGTTCATCCACGGGCTCCTGTTCATCCAACCTCCACCGCACGCTACTCCACCGGTTACTGTTCAACCAGCCCTCTCCACAGGCTCCTGTTCAACCAGCCCTCCACGGGGCTACTGTTCATCCTGCCCTCCACGGGGTGGTCCTGTTCACCCAACCCTCCACGGGGTCCTGTTCATCCGGCCCCAACCAGCTCGATCGATAGGGGTCCTATTCATCCAGAGGCAACACCACGGGGTCCTGTTCATCCACCCCCACCGGGAACTATTCATCCACCCCCCCCCCGTAACGCTCACTGTTCATCCAGAGGCAGCATCGATCGGCTTCAGTTAGCAGCAGTAGCAAAGGAATCACTCGATCGGGTTCAGTTAACAGCCATCGATCGATCGCTCGGGTTCAGTAACGTGTAGCCTGCAGTGCAATCGCTCGGGTTCAATTAGATCCCAACGCCTCGCTTGGGTTCAGTTAGAGCCAACGCCTCGCACACACGCGCGTACGTGTACGAGAGAAACGCGCATCGCTCGGCCCCCGACCTCCCACCGTAACCGGGAACTCCCCAAAATTTTCCTCCCCCTCGCCTCTACCACGGTTTTTTCCGTCATGGACGGACCAAAGAATGTCATGCAGCTGCGTCTCCGGCCCGCCCAGGACGAAAATCCCATTTTCTGCCATGATTTTTTGTCATAGAAGTAGGAGCCCACCACATCTACGATGATACCGGGTTTGTCACAATTATCGTCATAGAAGTGTCATATGTATGACAGAAAAAAATTTCGTTCGACCCAAAATGTCACTGATGTGTCTTTTTTTGTAGTGCAAGCACCAGACCACCCACATATCAAATTATCAAAGTCACGAACGCAACATATGAGCATGATGAAAACTAACTTGACAACAATTCCCATGTGTCCTCGGGAGTGCTTTGCTTTATATAAGAGTTCGTCCAGGCTTTTCCTTTGCTACAAAAAGGATTGTGCCACCTTGCTTCATCTTAGTTAAACTTGGTACTTGTTACCCGTTACGAATTATCTTATGATAAAACTATCTGTTACCGAAATTTCAGTGCTTCAAGAGAATACCTTACCAAAAACCGCTTGTCATTTCCATCTGCTCCTTGTTGCGTTCGACACTCTTACTTATCGAAATGACAACAATAGATCCCCTATACTTGTGGGTCATCACACCCACAACCAAGATCCACCAAGTGATCCCGTCTTTCCGTGGACCTTGTGTTGTCGGAGGATTATCGTTGTTGCCCTTGTGGGCTCGCTAGCCGCCACCGGAGACCTGCATACATGAGCTCATTGTCATCGCCTCATGTTGACGCTGAAAAGTGGCACCATCACAAAAGGAGCTTGATGTTATAGTTATATGAAGTAAACTTTATGATCGAAATCACCCTTGGATGGCCCTTTCCGAGAAGATCAAAATAGATATAAGGATGGTCCAAAACAGAGCTGGGATTCAAAAGTTATGGCAATTTAAGAGAACCTCGCGTTGACACTAGACTGTGGCATAACAAAAATGCAATTAAGGTTTCCTTAAATGGAAAGTCTTTCAATACAATGTCTTCATGTCATCGAGGTGGGCAATTTTGCTATTTGGATCATCTCAATACAAGGTCGTATGCGAAAGTTGTACCAAATCAGTGCAATGCTGCAAAAAATAGAGATGCCCAGTGAGGGAGTCCTGGACTAAGGGGTCCTCGGGCGTCCGGCCCGTTAGCCATGGGCCGGGCTAATGGGCTGTGAAGATACGAAAACCGAAGAATCCTCCCGTGTCCGGATAGGACTCGCCTTGGCGTGGAAGGCAAGCTTGGCGATAAATATGTAGATTCCTTTCTTTGTAACCGACCTTGTGTAACCTTAGATCCTCCCAGTGTCAATGTAAACTGGAGGACTTAGTCCAGAGGGGGATATATTCATTATCATAGTCATACATGCTAGGCTTCTAGAGTTGAGCCATTACGATCTCGTGATAGATCAACTCTTGTAATACTAATATTCATGAAGATCAATCAAGCAGTACGTAGGGGATTACCTCCATAGAGAGGGCCCGAACCTGGGTAAACATCGTGTCCCCTGTCTCCTGTTACCATTGACCTTAGACGCACAGTTCGGGACCCCCTACCCGAGATCCGCCGGTTTTGACACCGACATTGGCGCTTTCATTGAGAGTTCCACTATGACGTCGACAACAGGATCGATGTCTCGCCTTGTTCTCAAGGATAATATCACCACCGAAGGAACGCTGGCTCCAGGCCAAACCCTCCGGCTGGGTGGCTTTACCAAGACCGCCCGTTCGGTCGTTAAGCCGACGATGACCTCTCGGGTCGTCGAAATCCCCCTTCGTATCGACTCCGAACACTCCAAGTAGATGGATCCAGCGGAGCTCTCGTCCTTAAACGAGCTCCTAGATCGCATCGCCACCCTAGGGGTTGATAACCCACAAGTATAGGGGATCGCAACAGTTTTCGATAAGTAAGAGTGTCGAACCCAACGAGGAGCTAAAGGTAGAACAAATATTCCCTCAAGTTCTATCGACCACCGATACAACTCTACGCACTATTGACGTTCGCTTTACCTAGAACAAGTATGAAACTAGAAGTACTTTGTAGGTGTTGTTGGATAGGTTTGCAAGATAATAAAGAGTACGTAAATAAAAAGTAGGGGCTGTTTAGATAAAGAAACAATAAAGTAAATATAGCGAGTGTGGAAAAGTGGTGGTAGGAGTTGCGAAATTGCCCCTAAGCAATTGACTACTTTACTAGACCGATATCAAGTATTATGTGGGAGAGGCCACTGCTAGCATGTCATCCCATACTTGGAATTCTATGCACTTATGATTGGAACTATTAGCAAGCATCCACAACTACTCACGTTCATTAAGGTAAAACCCAATCATAGCATTAAGATATATTGGCCCCCTTTCAATCCCGTATGCATCAATTTCTATGCTAGGTTGAAGCTTCTGTCACTCTTGCCCTCCAATACATAGTCCTATCAACATACAACTAACCCTAGGGTGTGATCCATGCGCGCAATCATATGATGGGCACCGAAGGACAGCAACATAACCACAAGCAAATTAAATCAATCATGGCAATTCATCAACCACCGATAGGACAACGAAAATCTACTCAGACATCATAGGATGGCAACACATCATTGGATAATAATATGAAGCATAAAGAACCATGTTCAAGTAGAGGGTACAGCGGGTTGTGGGAGAGTGGACCGCTGTAGATAGAGGGGGGAAGGTGATGGAGATGTTGGTGAAGATGGCGGAGCTGTTGGTGTAGATCGTGGTGATGATGATGGCCCCCGGTGGCACTCCGGTGCCACCGGAAGCGAGGGGGAGAGAGCCCCCCTCCTTCTTGTTCTTCCTTGACCTCCTCCCTAGATGGAAGAAGGGTTTCCCCTCTGGTCCATGGCCTCCATGGCATGGGAGGGGCGAGAGCCCCTCCGAGATTGGATATGTCTCTCTGTCTCTCTCTGTTTCTGCGTTTTCAGATTCTACCCTTTCACCGTTTCTTATATTCCCGGAGATCCGTAACTCCGATTGGGCTGAAAATTTTACACGATCTCTATCCAGAAATTAGCTTTCTTGCGGCGAAAGAAAGGCACCAACCGCCTTACGGGTGGCCCATGAGGGTCAGGGGCGCGCCCCCTGCCTCGTGGCCACCTCGGGCACCGTCTCGCGTGGATTTTTCTACCCAAAAATCATATATATTCCAAAAAAATCTCTGTCAGTTTTTATCCCGTTTGGACTCCGTTTGATATGGATATTCTACGAAACAAAAAACATGCAACAAACAGGAACTGGCACTGGGCACTGGATCAATATGTTAGTCCCAAAAATAGTATAAAAAGTTGCTAAAAGTATATGAAAGTTGAATAATATTGACATGGAACAATCAAAAATTATAGATACGATGCAGACATATCAGCATCCCGAAGCTTAATTCCTGCTCGTCCTCGAGTAGGTAAATGATAAAAAAGATAATTTTTGATGTGGAATGCTACCTAGCATAATCTTGATCACATATCTAATCATGGCATGAATATTAAGATACGAGTGATTCAAAGCAATAGTCTATCATTTGACATAAAAACAATAATACTTCAAGCCTACTAATAAAGCAATCATGTCTTTTCAAAATAACATGGCCAAAGAAACTTATCCCTACAAAATCATATAATCTGGCTATGCTCCATCTTCTTCACACAAAATACTCATATCATGCACAACCCCGATGACAAGCCAAGCAATTGTTTCATACTTTTGACGTTCTCAAACCTTTTCAACTTTCATGCAATACATGAGCGTGAGCCATGGACATAGCACTCTAGGTGGAATAGAATGGTGGTTGTGGAGAAGATAAAAAAGGAGAAGATAGTCTCACATCAACTAGGCGTATCAACGGGCTATGGAGATGCCCATCAATAGATATCAATGTGAGTGAGTAGAGATTACCATGCAACGGATGCACTAGAGCTATAAGTATATGAAAGCTCAAACTGAAACTAAGTGGGTGTGCATCCAACTTTCTTTCTCATGATGACCTAGGGCCTTTGAGGAAGCCCATCGTTGGAATATACAAGCCAAGTTCTATAATGAAAATTCCCACTAGTATATGAAAGTGATAACTCAAGAGACTCTCTATATGAATAACATGGTGCTACTTTGAAGCACAAGTGTGGTAAAAGGATAGTAACATTGCCACTTCTCTCTTTTTCTCTCATATTTTTGCGTTTTTGTTTTTTTTGTTTTTTTGTAGGCTTCTTTGGCCTCTCTCTTTTTTGGGGCTTCTTTGGCCACTTTTATTTTGATAACCTCACATGGGACAATGTTCTAATAATGATGATCATCACACTTTTATTTACTTACAACTCAATATTACAACTCGATATCTAGAACAAGGATATGACTCTATATGAATGCCTCCGGCGGTGTACCGGGATGTGCAATGATCTAGCGTAGCAATGACATCAAAAAACGGACAAGCCATGAAAACATCATGCTAGCTATCTTACGATCATGCAAAGCAATATGACAATGAATGCTCAAGTCATGTATATGATGATGATGAAAGTTGCATGGCAATATATCTCGGAATGGCTATGGAAATGCCATGATAGGTAGGTATGGTGGCTGTTTTGAGGAAGATATATGGTGGGTTTAAGGTACCGGTGAAAGTTGCGCGGTACTAGAGAGGCTAGCAATGATGGAAGGGTGAGAGTGAGTATAATCCATGGACTCAACATTAGTCATAAAGAACTCACATACTTATTACAAAAATCTATTAGTCATCGAAACAAAGTACTGCGTGCATGCTCCTAGGGGGATAGATTGGTAGGAAAAGACCATCGCTCGTCCCCGGTCGCCACTCATAAGGAAGACAATCTATAAATACCTCATGCTCCAACTTCGTTACATAACGGTTCACCACACGTGCATGCTACGGGAATCGCAAACCTCAACACAAGTATTTCTACAATCCACAACTATCCACTAGCATGACTCTAATATCACCATCTTTATATCGCAAAACTATTGCAAGGAATCAAACACATCATATTCAGTGATCTACAAGTTTTATGTAGGATTTTATGACTAACCACGTGAATGACCAATTCTTGTCATCTCTCTAAATAGATATAAGTGAAGCAAGAGAGTTTAATTCTTTCTACAAAAGATATGCCCACGCTCTAACAAATATAAGTGAAGCACAAGAGCATTCTACAATGGCGGTTGTCTATGTAAAGAGAAACAGGCAATCCAAACTTCAAATGATATAAGTGAAGCACATGAAGCATTCTATAAAGCCATATTCAAAAGATATAAGTGAAGTGCATAGAGAATTATATAAATCAAACAAGGACTATCTCATACCAGCATGGTGCATAAAGTTAAAATGAAAACTAAATGCAAAAGACGCTCCAAGATTGCACATATTGCATGAACAAAACGAATCCGAAAACATACCGATACTTGTTGAAGAAAGAGGGGATGCCTTCCGGGGCATCCCCAAGCTTAGACGCTTGAGTCCTTGAATATTTACTTGGGGTGCCTCGGGCATCCCCAAGCTTGAGCTCCTGCCTCCCTTCCTTATTCTCACATCAAGACCTTCTCGATCATCGAAGACTTCATCCACACAAAACTTCAACAGAAAACTCGGTAAGATCCGTTAGTATAATGAAGCAAATCACTACTCTAAGTACTATTGCAAACCAATTCATATTTTGTTTTTGCATTTTGTCTACTGTAATATAACTTTTTCATGGCTTAATCCACTGATATAAATTGACAGTTTCATCAAAACAAGCAAACTATGCATCAAAAACAGAATCTGTCTAAAACAGAACAGTTTGTAATAATCTGAAAATTAACCATACTTCTGTTACTTGAAAAATTCTACCAAAATTAGTAAAAATAAACAATTTGTATAGGAAGACAGTACAAAAAGAACCAGAACCATTTGACGTTCCAGCTAAAAAAGTAAAATCGCGCACTACAGCCAAAGTTTCTGTCCTGCACCGTACAAACCATCAAGAAAATGTAAACATCCTAAAGGCAAACCTTGGCACATTATTTTTATTTCTAAACTTTATAAAGGCACACAACAGAAATAAATGACTCTCTAAAACTTCCGGGTTGTCTCCCCGGTAGCGCTTTCTTTAAAGCCATTAAGCTAGGCATATAGTGCTCAAGTAATGAATCCACCCGGATCCCAAGGTATATCAAAGCCAATTTTAATTAACAATGATTTATAATTTAGTAGTGAGCACAAAGTAACATATATCATGCAATAACGAAGTCTAACTCTCTTCCTATGCATCGGCATGTCATAAAAGAACAATTCATGCACACAAAGTAAAGGCCAATGCATAGTATAAACAGTTTCTTGCAATTTTATCATATTGGAACCATAGAGTGGTGGAGATATAGTTCCTCTCTCATAATAGTTGCAAGTAGGATCAGCAAGCACATGCATATTATATTCATCAAAATCATCATGTGAAACGGTAAGAGGCAACCCATCAATATAATCCTTAATAAGTGCAAACTTCTCCGATATAGTGTAGTCGGGAGAATTCAAAAACATAATAGAACTATCATGCATGGGTGCAATAGAAAAAATTTCATGTTTAACATAAGGAACTACAGCAAGTTAATCTCCACAAGCATAATTCATATTGGCATCTTGGCCACAAGCATAGCAAGCATCATCAAGAAGGGATATTTCAAAAGAATCAACAGGACCATAGCAATTATCATAAGATTCATCCTTCGGTAAGCATGAAGGGAAATTAAACAATGTATGAGTTGAAGATTTACTCTCGTTAGAAGGTGGGCACGGGTGATCAATCCGCTCTTCCTCCTTCTGTTCTTCGCTCTTCTCCTCATCTTTCTCATCCAATGAGCTCACAGTTTCATCAATTTCTTCTTCCATAGACTCCTGCAAAATATTAGTCTCTTCTTGGACAGCGGAGACTTTCTTAATAAGAGCATTAATTTTGTAATTGTATTCATAATTCTCATAACAATATTTCAGGATAGCTAAATTTTCAGGTCCATAAACATCATCATCAAAATCTTCAAACTCTTTAAACATAGATTCAATTTCATAAGCACCCATAAAAGCAACAAATTCTTCTATTTGTTCCACATCATAGTAATCATATATACCTATAGCATAAGAAACTAAGGTTTTATTATCATTAAATTTGCATAAAAAGGGAAGGTGTGGAGCCTTCATCTTAGAGCAACAAGTATAATCAATCTCAAGCATAGTTTCCTAGCATACCAATTCCATATATGAATTTGATCCCATAATAGTTTCCCTTTTGTGTCAAGCGGTAATCCCTAAAGTATTCACGTTGATCCAACGTTACTCCCATTACATAATTGAATGGGGTTTTCTCAGGATTATTAAAGTAGTACATAATTTTTTTCACATAAACAGCATCGAGGGTTTTAGGAGGTTCCCCATCTCCATGAGTAGCAAGTACACCTAATTTTTTTGGTATTTCGTGTTCCATATCCATAACTAAAGATAAAGAACAACTAAGAACAACAAATAAAAATTACTTAGTGATAAAGCAAACAAGCACACACGAGAATATTCACCCCACGCTATTGCTCCCCGGCAACGGCACCAGAAAAAGGTCTTGATAACCCACAAGTATAGGGGATCGCAACTTTTCGATAAGTAAGAATGTTGAACCCAACGAGGAGCTAAAGGTAGAACAAATATTCCCTCAAGTTCTATCGACCACCGATACAACTCTACGCACGCTTGACGTTCGCTTTACCTAGAACAAGTATGAAACTAGAAGTACTTTGTAGGTGTTGTTGGATAGGTTTGCAAGATAATAAAGAGTACGTAAATAAAAAGTAGGGGCTGTTTAGATAAACAAACCATAAAGTAAATATAGAGAGTGTGGAAAAGTGGTGGTAGGAGTTGCGAAATTGCCCCTAAGCAATTGACTACTTTACTAGACCGATAGCAAGTATTATGTGGGAGAGGCCACAGCTAGCATGTCATCCCATACATGGAATTCTATGCACTTATGATTGGAACTATTAGCAAGCATCCGCAACTACTAACGTTCATTAAAGTAAAACCCAACCATAGCATTAAGATATATTGGTCCCCCTTCAATCCCGCATGCATCAATTTCTATGCTAGGTTGAAGCTTCTGTCACTCTTGCCCTCCAATACATAGTCCTATCAACCTACAACTAACCCTAGGGTGTGATCCACACAAGCAGTCATATGATGGGAACCAAAGGACAACAACATAACGACAAGTAAATTAAATCAATCATAGCAATTCATCAACCACCGATAGGACAACAAAAATCTACTCAGACATCATAGGATGGCAACACATCATTGGATAATAATATGAAGCATAAAGCACCATGTTCAAGTAGAGGGTACAGCGGGTTGCGGGAGAGTGGACCGCTGTAGATAGAGGGGCGAAGGTGATGGAGATGTTGGTGAAGATGGCGGAGGTGTTGGTGTAGATCGTGGTGATGATGATGGCCCCAGTGGCACTCCGGTGCCACCCGAAGCGAGGGGGAGAGAGCCCACCTCCTTCTTGTTCTTCCTTGACCTCCTCCCTTGATGGGAGATGGGTTTCCCCTCTGGTCCATGGCCTCCATGGCACGGGAGGGCAAGAGCCCATCCGAGATTGGATCTGTCTATCTGTCTCTCTCTGTTTCTGCGTTTTCAGATTCTACCCTCTCACGGTTTCTTATATTCCCGGAGATCCGTAACTCCGATTGGGCTGAAATTTTGACATGATCTCTATCCGGGAATTAGCTTTCTTGCAGCGAAAGAAGGGCACCAACCTCCTTACGGGTGGCCCATGAGGGTCAGGGGCGCACCCAGGGGGCAGGCGCGCCCCCTGCCTCGTGGCCACCTCGGGCACCGTCTCACGTGGATTTTTCTTCCCAAAAATTATATATATTCCAAAAAAAATCTCCGTCAGTTTTTATCCCGTTTGGACTCCATTTGATATGGATATTCTGCGAAACAAAAAACATGCAACAAACAGGAACTGGCACTAGGCACTGGATCAATATGTTAGTCCCAAAAATAGTATAAAAAGTTGCCAAAAGTATATGAAAGTTTAATAATATTGACATGGAACAGTCAAAAATTATAGATACGACGGAGATGTATCAAGGGTCGCTCCAGACTACGATCGAATTGGGCTTAAACCCGACCAGAGAGAAAACAAATCTCCACTGATCACCCACCAGATAGCGG
This sequence comes from Triticum aestivum, assembly GCF_018294505.1. NCBI lineage: Eukaryota > Viridiplantae > Streptophyta > Magnoliopsida > Poales > Poaceae > Triticum > Triticum aestivum. The sequence goes on along the minus strand of NC_057806.1, from coordinate 94,821,967 downwards.
TAGTCGAGGAGCGAGTCGACAACTCTTCCTCCATACTAAGGACGGACTATGTACGGATCTCCGGTCTCGAAGAGACGGACAGCTACCTGCGAGGAGATGCATCCTGCCCTCCGAACATAGAATCGGACGACGGGCCTAAGAAATCAGTGGATATCCCGGAGGCCGATCTGTTAAGTTCGGAAGACCTTCAGACTCCGGATCCAAAACTGGGCCAGGGTTCAGATTTAAATCCAGCCGCCCACCCGAATACAAGCGCTCTCATGAGCATACAACAGTAGTCTCAGTGTAACATCCCAAAATTCTAAATTTTGGAATGTTATAATAAATAGATAGATTTGATTGATTGTTTGATTGATTGATTGTCTGAAAGTGAGTGAATTCGAAACATTCGAAAGTTAAATGAGAGGGAATAAAAGGACTTTCCCAAACTTTCATATTTGCTTTCTGATCTCCATGAATTCAAATTCTTTTCAAATACAAAACCCTTGAGCGAAGATGATATGACTTCTTCCATTTAAAAAAAAATTAAATGAAAGGGTATTTGAAAACAATTGACCATTTGGAAATATTTCAATTCATAAACTTCATGCAGCTCAATGATTTTCATGAGAAGATAAAATGACTTCTTCAAACTATATGAAATATGAGTTGGGAGTTTCAAAGAATTAAATTCAAAGTTCTTTTGAATTTATTTTCAATTTGGAGTTATTTGAGTTTTATTCAAATTATTTTTCTTCAAAAATAAAATATATGGAAATTAGGGTAACATGATTCCCTACAACAGAAAATTGGAGAAAAATTTATTTGAAATCATTTTGGTATTTTTAAAATGTTTTTTGTTGGATTCTATTAGACCAGCAGCACTCTTTGAATTATCTGAATTTGTGTGGATTTTATTTGGCAATATAAAAATGTTCAAATCGTAGAAAAAAAATTCTGAAAATTTTGATATATAATATGCCTATATAAAGTTTTATTTTATTTTCTTTTTTCAGTTTAACGCATTCTGTTAAAAAAAACTGCGCGCGCCTGAAACTAACTGTCGCCTACATGCACAGTATAGTACTTCTGGCGCCCCATTGTTTTTTTCTCTTAAATAGGCTAGGCCCAGCCAGTCTTTTTTTCTTAGGCAGAATTTTGTAAAAAATAATAAAAAAAAACTGCACCGCGCGGCCGGCCGAAGCCCCTTAGGCCCATTGCCTCTTTTCTTCTCTGTTTCGTATATTTTCGTCTACATTTAATCCCACATTGCCTAGCCTTTGACCCCTAAGCCTCTTTTTCACCAATAAAGATAGACCCATAGAGCCTCCAAAAATCATCCGATTCGGGTTAAATCAATATTTTGGTTTGACTAGATTCATTTAAGAAAAATATATTTCTCCTCTCCGGCGCGACTTCTAAAATTTTTCTCTTCTCTCCAAAGTCATCTTTTCTCTGCCTTATAAAGGTATCTTTCTTTGTTTTTTTTTTCTTCTTATACCTCCGTAGTTTATTATTTTTAGACTAATATGATAAAATAATTAGATTATCAATTAGTCTACGTATTTATATATTAGAACCTAGCCCGTAGCTATTTTTCTTCCGTAAAACAGCTTGGCCCTGATTTTTCAAATAGCCATAACTTTTTACTCGTTTGTCCAAATCCAACAAAACCAACGCCCACTTCTTTGTTATGATCTCCTCTATCCAGTAATCCAGCTCAAACATGTTTTTGAAAAGTTTAAAATTTGAATTAGATCAGATTTGAATGCAAACTTCGTTTGATCATAACTTGAGTTTCGTAGCTCCGGTTGAGTTGATTCTTTTTGCAAATCGAAGCTCTTGACCTAAACATTCTGATAAGGCCAAATTCACATAATTTTGGTACTGTTAGAAATTGTTTTATGTTGCAAGAGTTATTTGCTTGGTTTTGAAGTTTTCCGAATCGTCTTCTTCGTTCTTTCTGATATTTTGAGTGATTGCTTATGTGTGGTTACTATTGCTTGCTTACGATAGATTGACCGGAGTGTGACGATTAGAGCTATCAAGATTTTTGAGTGCGAATCATCTTCATCAACATTGCAGGCAAGTTCACACTTTGATCATACCTCTTTCATACCCAGTTTTTATTGCATTAGATCAAACCTCCAACATTGCATGATTAGGATATAATTAAATTTTGGGATGGGAAGTAGATGAGGTAGTACCTATTACCTGTTTATTATCAAACCCTTGGGAGTTACTATTACGCTATGCTTACATTGCCATGCTATGCTCGTAGACGTGGATTGGGTTTTGAGAGTATCCATGACAGATGTGAGAGTGTTAACTAATGGTTTACTTAAGGTGGCAACTTAAACACACATCAGGGTGGATTGAGGCACCTGGTTATTCCAGGACTTTCATGTCTAGGCACCTGGGTATTCCAGGACTTGCCTGTTTTTCTTTTGGAGCGCCACCCAGGCTCAAAGGGATCATGAGATTATTCATACTAGAAACTTCCGTGTGCAGCCACAAGCCATTATGGGCTCTGGCATAGTTGATTAAGTCGTGCGAACTCTTACAGGGTAGACTAGCAGATGTAGGGGGAAGTAGGTGTACCGGTCTATCCAACGTAAGGTGCTAGCGCTTCTGAAAGACTGTGTCTCGGTCATCCGTTTCTCAAACACCATGTAGTGCGAGAAATCCAACGGAGGCGATCGAGTCTTGTGGGGAAAAGTGCGCAAACCTCTGCAGAGTGTACAAACTAATCATGATTAGCCGTGTCCCCGGTTATGGACATCTTGAGTATCTAGTTCTTGGATTATCCTGTTGATCTCATGACGTTACTTTAAATGAATATTGTTGGGTTTAATGATGTTACTTAATTGGGATTGAGAATGCTGTTAACCATTCTCAATGTTCAACAACCACCATGATAGTTAAATAAATTTATTCCTTTGCAGTAGGGAAAAATTGGCTTTACGCAAAAACATTATAACCATAGAGCATTTCCACCAGCCATATATGCATATAGTGATAGCCATTGTTCATCATTTTCTCTATGGTGTGAATTTGCCAGTACATTCAATGTACTGACCCGTTTCAGGCTGCAACGTCTCATGTTGCAGGTTTCTTACGACGAGTAAGTGATACGTTAGGGTTACGATTCTACACTCAACTTTGCCGTTGGTGTTGATGGGAATCCACAACCTTGTTACTTCCGCTATCTTGGATTTGAGGTAATAGTATTTATGTTACTTATACATGTGATTTACCTCTGTTATAAATCCTCGAGTACTGTGTGTGTCAGCATACCGATCCAGGGATGACACTTAAGCACAGAGACTTGATCCATTCGGGTCGGGTCGCTACAAGATGGTATCAGAGCACATGTTGACTGTAGGACGTGACCCTAGAAACTGGTAAGCCCATAGCAAAGATTTTTCTCTACAACTTTCCCTTTCAAAAAGATCTTTTACCTCTCTTCTCTTCTGAGCTTATTCAAAAATTCTCTTTAGTGAGACCATACCCCTTTCCCCTTTTGACCACTCGAATATTCCACTGATGAGACCACTCCAAGAAGTACAAGATATCGGACAACTAATACCACTTCGGAATGAAGAGTATTTTCCGTGCATCTGAATAATGGAAACTACAACGGTTGAAGGCCGAAGACAAGTAGAATTTGAAGGCTCTGAAGAATTCCTAGATTTATATGACCTAGGAAGGCTACCCTTATTGAACTTGGCAGACTATGGAAGTTGTCAATACCCGAGATCAAGGTGTATTGGAGAAAGACCCAAAACATGGAGAGTTGAGAACTCAAAGTTTTGTCAAGAAAACCCAAAGGCAGGAGATATCAACTGGCAAGATAGCTCATGGCAAAGACAAGGGCAGAAACACGGTTATCCGTGATGTCATCACCATTGATACTGTGGTCACCGAGCTGAGCTAAGCATGCATTCCTTCGGAAGGATTGGATGGTAGAAGGCTGATGGAGCATCTATCAGCAAAGGATGCAGTTTTAAACTTAGCTGGTGTATCACCAAGATCTGGAGTAGTACATCAAGAAGTTTAAGGTGGAGCTCCATGAAGCCGTATTAGACAAGGAAGCATTTCATGAAGAACTCAGGAACCAAAAGCTGAAAGTAGCCAAGCTGGAGGAGCTACAGCCTCGAGATACCGGAGATTTGTCAGGAACTAAAGGACAGTAGGACCATGGCTCATGCCAAGGATGTTGAAACCCAGAAGTTTGGAACGCAACTCCAGAATATTAAAGGACGTCACGAGAGACTTCGCGTCAATAGAGTTGATCTGGCAAAAGAACTTGAGAAGGACAAGCATGATCAGAAGAAGCCATTGGAGGCATGAACAAGACTTGAAGAGTTTGGCGACGTTGACCTTAGAAGACCAAACCCCAGTTATACCCCTACGTTAGATGCGACGATTGTGAGCTGTCATTTGTTTGTTGTTTTTCCGACAGGCACAATAAAATCTGTCTTTTCAAAACCATTGTTTGTATTGTGTGTATCCCTCTTTATCCCTCTTATCTCACCCCAAAACCCATGGACCCAATAGAGGATGAATGGAGATGAGCTTGTATTTTCGGGACCAATGAGTCAATTGGAGACCGACCGATGGATTCAGAACATGGAGGATCATATGGAGAACAACCCTATAGTCGGAAAGGATATGGCCTAGCATGCTCTTCAATGCTTTGAAAGAGGTGCTGCTACTTGGTGGAGGATGTACCAAACCATCAATGGATGGCAAGGAGTAACCACTTGGAAAGAATTTAAGTTGACTTTGCCAAAGTCTCGGTTTGTGTCCCAGAAGTTGAAACCTTATGGAAAGGATATGAAGAAACCTTGTGCATGCAAGCTTTGTGGAGAAATAGGACACACCCATAAAGAACACAAGGATGAATGCCCTAATTGTGAAGGAAGTCACCCAGTTGAAGAATGCCCAGTTAGGTAGATTACTTGTTTCTTGTGTGAAGGGACTACCCACTACCCTGCTCAGTGTCACATTTACCCCATGGTACAAAGAACCATCCAGCAGAAGAAAGAAGCAACGAGAGGAGCCCTTATGGAAAGTTTAGAAGAACCTGTGATGAAGGAAGATGTGGAGGACACACCCAAAGAAGAGCCAATTAAACCCTGCACCAAGTCATGCTATTCATGTGGAGAAGAAGGACACATCTCCCAGAATTGTTTGAATGGGAATTTAGTAGAATTCCCGACAGAGGAAGTAGAGTATGACCCACTTGAAATAGAAGCTCTGATGGGAATGGCAAAGTCCAGAAAGAGAAGTAGATTGGATTCCAGGAAGGATCTGAGTCATGTCACCTATTATAAGTGCAAGGAGTCAGGGCACTACCTCAGCAATTGCCCAAAAAGGAAGCCAAGGACCCAAGTAGGCTACGTAATCACAAGGAAACCTCGAAACCTGTCAGAAGTAATATGTTTCCGTTGTAATGAAGCAGGGCACTTTGCCAGAGATTGTCCGACGGAGAATGAGACTTGTGATAAATAGTTGAGTTTGTAACAGAAGAAATATAGTAGTAGTAGTAGTGGGAACATTTTCCTTTAAATTGAGGTGTTGAGTTGAGGCATGTAATGGAAAAAACAGGAGATTGTAATGATTTGAGAATTAATAAAGTTAGCAGTGTTGGTACTGATTTGGATTTTATGAGTTACTCTATGGGGAAAGATGTTGACCGTTTTCGAGGATATGAGAAATATGGTCTATGGAATATTGGAGCATTTTAAGGGTGGTAGAACCCTGTAAGAACCGTTGACCCCTGGAAAGGACAAGGATACTCCACCGAGTGGATTTCGGACAAAATGAATACGAGTTTTGTCTCGATATGTGTGCTACCCCAAGAGTATGTGGGATGAAGTTGGAGACCGTCAGTTGTTGGACCAAATGTGATCAAGGAGTCAGAAGAGAATGTTAAGTTGATTCGAGATAGACTGAAGGTAGCTCAGTCCAGGCAGAAGAGTTATGCAGACTTAAAAACGCAAGGAGGTAGTCTATGAAATTGGAGATAGAGCATGTCTTCGTGTGACCCCTCTGCGAGGAATTAAACAATTTGGAGTTAAGGGACAGTTAGCCCCGAGATTTGTAGGACCATACCGAGTTTTGGAGCATATGAGAGAAGTGGCCTACAAGTTTGAGTTACCCGAAGGACTGTCAAGAGTTCATGATGTGTTTCACGTTTCCCAGTTGAAGAAGTGCCATGCAGAGATGGCCAATATTCCCCTATAAGGACGCTTGACCGCGGAAAGGATAATGATGTTCCACGAAGTGGAATATGGACTTCATAAGTATAAGTTTCTATCTCGGTATGAGGGATATCCCACGAGGATGAAGAGATGAATTACTATTGGATATAAAGGAGGTATGATGTCAGAAATATGGATCAATGGAAACTCCATGATGAGTCCGAGTAATCACGTCCTAGTTTGGTGCCAATAGAAGGAAGGAAGATAGTACAATTGGATGGATTTAAGAATACTAGGAAGTTGGATGTTGGAATAACGATAAGTTGCCCAGAGGATAAGTTCAAGGTTTACAAGTGATGAGATGGGCCATAACCCACAGGCCCCAGGACCTGCCAAGAAGCAAGCACATTCTTGCTGAAGGAAGAACCCTGGAAGAGGATATACCTTTGTCGACAGACAATCTTATAGGAGTAACGCAAAACCTGAGAGTTGTGAAGGAACGATAGATGTTTGTTTGGCTTGCAGAATCCATGGAATTTTCCGAACTTAGTTCATTGACAAGAGAAATTCTGCAATGCTTGTGAGGATGACCGAGTGTTAGAATGCGAGATTCGCTAAACTGTATACATGGTAATGATTTGGGTGCGGGATGGATTGATCACCATACCGACTTACTCTTATTATTCGCCTTGCTATATGGGATGGTAAATCTAAGTGACTTACCTATAGTAGAGAGACGACGATCAAAACCTTGTTTAAGCCTTAGAATGGTATAAGTATTTTTCCCTTGTACATGGCAGCTTTGCCAACCGTAGGTTATACGGTGAGGATCAACCCAGACTCATTTCCTGCAGAAGAAGCCATAAATTGTTAACCACCATGAGATATCGATAGTTATTTAGAATTGGCGCCAGACCGTCAGCTAAGAAGACCCAGTCTCGGAATAACCTTACCTAGATGAAAGACAGAAGAATTGAGGAAAAGGTTATGCCACTACCGGAAGAGCTCAGAGAAGGAATTTTCTCGAGGATTTGAGAAGACCGGCACTGTCAAGAATAAGGATGGAGTATATGAGTTTTGATGGAACCGTAAACATGTTTCTAAGGGTGGTAGCACCCGAGACCCCCCTCAGACGATTGATGGATTTTGAGGAGACCCCAATCCCAACCTATTTCTTTCTAGCCTCTCCGAATCTCGAGGACGAGATTCATTTTAAGGGTGGTAATGATTTTGGAATGTTATAATAAATAGATAGATTTGATTGATTGTTTGATTGATTGTCTGAAAGTGAGTGAATTCGAAACATTTGAAAGTTAAATGAGAGGGAATAAAAGGACTTTCCCAAACTTTCATATTTGCTTTCTGATCTCCATGAATTCAAATTCTTTTCAAATACAAAACCCTTGAGCGAAGATGATATGACTTCTTCCATTTTAAAAAAATTAAATGAAAGGGTATTTGAAAATAATTGAATTTCATTTGGAAATATTTCAATTCATAAACTTCATGCAGCTCAATGATTTTCATGAGAGAAGATAAAATGACTTCTTCAAATTATATGAAATATGAGTTGGGAGTTTCAAAGAATTAAATTCAAAGTTCTTTTGAATTTATTTTCAATTTGGAGTTATTTGAGTTTTATTCAAATTATTTTTCTCCAAAAATAATATTTATGGAAATTAGGGTAACATGATTCCCTACAACAGAAAATTGGAGAAAAATTTATTTGAAATCATTTTGGTATTTTTAAAATGTTTTTTGTTGGATTCTATTAGACCAGCAACACTCTTTGAATTATCTGAATTTGTTTTATTTGGCAATATAAAAATGTTCATGTCGTAGAAAGTTTTTTTCTGAAAATTTTGATATATAATATGCCTATATAAAGTTTTATTTTATTTTCGTTTTTCAATTTATCGCATTCTGTTAAAAAAAACTGCGCGCACGCCTGAAACTAACTGTCGCCTACATGCACAGTATAGTACTTCTGGCGCCCCATTGTTTTTTTTCTCTTAAATAGGCTAGGCCCAGACAGTCTTTTTTTTCCTAGGCAGAACTTTGTAAAAAAAAGTAAAAAAAAACTGCACCGCGCGGCCGGACGAAGCCCTTTAGGCCCATCGCCTTTTTTCTTCTCTGTTTCGTATATTTTCGTCTACGTTTAGTCCCACATTGCCTAGCCTTTAACCCCTAAGCCTCTTTTCCATCAATAAATATAGACCCATAGAGCCTTCAAAAATCATCCGATTCGGGTTAAATCAATATTTTGGTTTGACTAGATTCATTTAAGAAAAATATATTTCTCCTCTCCGGCGCGACTTCTAGAAATTTTCTCTTCTCTCCAAAGTCATCTTTTCTCTGCCTTATAAAGGTATCTTTCTTTGTTTTTTTTCTTCTTATACCTCCGTAGTTTATTATTTTTAGACTAATACGATAAAATAATTAGATTATCAATTAGTCTACGTATTTATATATTAGAACCTAGCCCGTAGCTATTTTTTCTTCCGTAAAACAGCTTGGCCCTGATTTTTCAAATAGCCATAACTTTTTACTCGTTTGTTCAAATCCAACAAAACCAACGCCCACTTTTTCGTTATGATCTCCTCTATCCAGTAATCCAACTCAAACATGTTTTTGAAAAGTTTAAAATTTGAATTAGATCAGATTTGAATGCAAACTTCGTTTGATCATAACTTGAGTTTCGTAGCTCCGTTTGAGTTGATTCTTTTTGCAAATCGAAGCTCTTGACCTAAACATTCTAATAAGGCCAAATTCACATAATTTTGGTACTGTTAGAAATTGTTTTATGTTGCAAGAGTTATTTGCTTGGTTTTGAAGTTTTCCGAATCGTCTTCTTCGTTCTTTCTGATCTTTTGAGTGATTGCTTATGTGTGGTTACTATTGCTTGCTTACGATAGATTGACCGGAGTGTGACGATTAGAGCTACCAAGATTTTTGAGTGCGAATCATCTTCATCAACATTGCAGGCAAGTTCACACTTTGATCATACCTCTTTCATACCCAGTTTTTATTGCATTAGATCAAACCTCCAACATTGCATGATTAGGATCTAACTAAATTGTGGGATGGGAAGTAGATGAGGTAGTACCTATTACCTGTTTATTATCAAACCCTTGGGAGTTACTATTACGTTATGCTTACATTGCCATGCTATGCTCATAGACGTGGATTGGGTTTTGAGAGTATCCATGACAGATGTGAGAGTGTTAACTAATGGTTTACTTAAGGTGGCAACTTAAACACACATCTGGGTGGATTGAGGCACCTGGTTATTCCAGGACTTGCCTGTCTAGGCACCTGGGTATTCCAGGACTTGCCTGTTTTTCTTTTGGACCGCCACCCAGGCTCAAAGGGATCATGAGATTATTCATACTAGAAACTTCCGTGTGCAACCACAAGCCATTATGGGCTCTGGCATAGTTGATTAAGTCGTGCGAACTCTTACAGGGTAGACTAGCAGATGTAGGGGAAAGTAGGTGTATCGGTCTATCCAACGTAAGGTGCTAGCGCTTCTGAAAGACTGTGTCTCGGTCATCCATTTCTCAAACACCATGTAGTGCGAGAAATCCAACGGAGGCGATCGAGTCTTGTGGGGAAAAGTGCGCAAATCTCTGTAGAGTGTACAAACTAATCATGATTAGCCGTGTCCCCGGTTATGGACATCTTGAGTATCTAGTTCTTGGATTATCCTGTTGATCTCATCACGTTACTTTAAATGAATATTGTTGGGTTTAATGATGTTACTTAATTGGGATTGAGAATGTTGTCAACCATTCTCAATGTTCAACAACCACCATGATAGTTAAATAAATTTATTCCTTTGCAGTAGGGAAAAATTGGCTTTACGCAAAAACATTATAACCATAGAGCTTTTCCACCAGCCATATATGCATATAGTGATAGCCATTGTTCATCATTTTCTCTATGGTGTGAATTTGCCAGTACATTCAATGTACTGACCCGTTTCGGGCTGCAACGTATCATGTTGCAGGTTTCTTACGACGAGTAAGTGATACGTTAGGGTTACGATTTTACACTCAACTTTGCCGTTGGTGTTGATGGGAATCCACAACCTTGTTACTTCCACTATCTTGGATTTGAGGTAATAATATTTATGTTACTTATACATGTGATTTACCTCTATTATAAATCCTCGAGTACTGTGTGTGTCAGCATACCGATCCAGGGATGACACTTAAGCACAGAGACTTGATCCATTCGGGTCGGGTCGCTACACTCAGGAAACGGTCCACCACTTCTGGACCAGATTCCTTCTTGTCAAAAACAAGATTAAAGATTGCTGCGACGAGGAAGCGATCTCAGTGTTCCACAATAATTGCAGGGATGAAGGAATCCTCAACGCCATCAACCGCTGTCGCATCCTACACTTCGCTGACTTGGCAACTATCGTACAGAAGTACAGTGCAATGGAAGCGCCTGGAAAACTCAAGCAACCCGTTGGGAATCATCGGTCCCCACTCAACCCCTCATTCAGGCGAAAAGGGCGCACCCTTGCAACACGCCCGGTTCAATAGTAAACAAATATAAGTCCAATACAGGGCGCGGAACCATTCTGAAAGGATGGCTCGATGGGCCATGCAAAATAGACGCAACACCGGATAACATACCAACACATAGCCTTAGAGCGTGTTGGATACTCCGGCAAGTGGCCAAGAGCGGCGAGGATATCCTCACCAAGAATAACCCAGAACAACACCCCCCAGAGGACAACGACCCCAAAGTACTGATGGTCTTCGAGACATTCGCCTCAAACAATAGGCACAAAATAGCACTACGCGGACTTGCTGAAGTCTTTCAAATAGCAGCAATAAACCCTTGGAACGACATTGCTATAACTTTTAATGCCAATGACAAACCAAAACACAGGACAGTCCGAGCACAAGCCGCCTTGGTCCCTAGTTCAATCGTGGATGACTTTCGGCTCACCAAGGTACTCATGGATGGCGGCAGCGGACTAAACCTCATCTACGAAGATACACTCCACAAAATGGAAATAGAGAGGAGCCACATTGAGCAAAGCAGCATGACCTTCCGAGGAATTATTCCCAGTCGGGAGGCGCGGTGTGCGGGAAAATAACACTCGACATGGTATTCGACACGCCGGAGAATTATCGGTCTGAAGAAATAACCTTCCAAGTGGCCCCTTTCAACAGAGGATATCATGCCCTTTTGGGGCGTGAGGCATTTACATGCTTCCAAGCTATACCTCATTATGGGTACATGAAGCTTAAGATGCCCGGGCCCAAAGGCATAATCACTCTCGCCAGTGATTCGGACATAGCACTCCACGCTGAAAATAAAACCGCATCCCTGGCCCTTGAGGCATTATCTGAAGCCCTCGCGGATGAAGAATTAACCGCACTGCGCTCCACGGTGGACAGGGACGATGTGATCTTAGACAAACGCCCCAAGTCCACCTCCTTCAAGCCAGCGGAAGAAATAGTCAAATTCTAGGTCCATCCAACGGACCCCAAAAAGACAACATCTATTGGGGCACAACTAGACCCAACGGTCGACGCCATGCTAAGGGATTTTCTTCGCGAAAACTGGGATATATTCGCCTATCACCCTTCTGACATGCCAGGTATCCCGCGCAAACTGGCCGAGCACAACCTCAACATATTAAAGGGATACAAACCGGTCAAACAAACACTGTGGCGTTTTTCCGAACGCAAATGTCAAGCCATGGGAGAGGAGCTAGCCAAGCTAATCAAGGCCGGATTCATTAGAGAAATAAAACATTTGGACTGGCTCGCAAACCTGGTGATGGTACCAAAGAAGGATAAATCCTGACGCCTATGCGTCGATTTTAAAGACCTCAATAAGGCTTGCCCTAAGGATCCCTTCCCCCACCCCCACATTGATCAAATCATTGATGCTACCGCAGGACACGACTCACTGTGTTTCCTCGATGCATATTAAAGATACAATAAAATCAAATTTAAGGAGTCTGACCATGCTGCAACAGCATTCATCACCCCATATGGGCCATTCTGCTTCAACACCATGCCCTTCGGGCTCAAGAACACCGGCGCCACCTACCAACGCATGATCCAAACATGCCCGGAGAAACAAATCGGAAAGATAGTTGAAGCCTATGTGGACGACGTCGTAATCAAGACAAGGCACGTCAAAACACTAATAGATGACCTACGCCTCACATTTGACAACCTCCGCGCATATGACATTAAGCTCAATCCGGAAAAATGTGTTTTTGGCGTCCCCGCAGGAAAGCTGCTGGGCTTCATCGTCTCCAATAGAGGAATTGAAGCAAATCCAGCCAAAATTCGAGATCTGTCACAGTTGGCTATGCCAACAGACCTTAAACAAGCCCAAAAACTCGTGGGTTGTGTGACAGCTTATCGTAATGCTGTCCTAAAAATGTCGGCTCGGTTCGAGGGGCTCGAGTTCCATCACGTGGCTGGAGAAAGTAATCAAGCGGCGGACGTCCTTGCTCGTATCGGCGCCAAGCGCGACCCCGTCCCACCTAATATCTTTCTAGAAAGGCATTTTAAGCCATCCGTGGTGTGGCAGGGGAAAGCGGCAATATTACTCCGGATCCGAACACAACCCCAAATTCCGAACCCATCGATATCATCGGAGGCTCGGCCACCGAAATAACACCGTCGACCCATCTCATTATGGCAGTCATTGCCCCATGGACCGAACCCTTATTGGCCTACCTTAATAGGAAGGAACTTCCTCAGGATCAGAATGAGGCCCGCCGCATTGTCCGACGTTCGAAGTCCTACAAGGTTCACGACGGAGAACTCTATAAGAAAAGCGCTACTAGAGTCCTTCAAAGATGCATCTCCGAGGAGGAGGGGCGGCAGCTCCTGGCTGAGATTCATGCCGGTCTCGGTGGGCACCACACCGCAGCTCAGGCCCTTGTTAGCAAGGCCTTCCGTATAGGGTTTTATTGGCCGACGTCCCGAGCAAATGTAGAGGACCTTGTCCAACGTTGCGTCGGATTCTGACTCTTCGCCAATTATAGCCACATGCCCCCCACTGCCCTACAAACAATCCCCATCACTTGGCCTTTTGCGGTCTGGGGACTAGACATGGTTGGACCCCTTAAAGGAGGAAGCCATAAGAAAAAATATCTGCTAGTCATGGTGGATAAATTCACTAAGTGGATAGAGGCCAAACCAGTTAAAACGGCCAAATCCGGGCTGGTGATAGAACTTATATCCAGCGTCGTACACCATTATGGTGTCCCACACAACATCATCACTGATAACGGCTCTAATTTCACAACCGACGAAGTGAAAACCTGGTGCGCTAATCTAGGCATCAAGCTCGATTATGCCTCTGTCTATCATCCACAGACAAACGGTCAAGTCGAACGGGCCAACGGTCTCATAATGAGCGGCATCAAACCCAGGCTGGTGCGGTCTTTGAAGGAATCAGACGAACACTGGGTCGAGGAGCTTGACTCTATACTCTGGGGGCTGCAGACCACGCCCAGTTGAACTACCGGATACACACCTTTTTTATGGTGTACGACGCAGAGGTTGTGCTACCCTGCGACATTATAGATGACTCACCTCGGGTGCGCATGTACGAAGAGAGATAGAGGCCGAGCTCGATCGGCAGGACAGCCTAGATGTCCTGGAGGAGGAGCGTGACATCGCAAAATCCCGTTCCACATTTTATCAACAACAGGTCCGCAGATATCAAAGCAGAGAAGTACGGGCCAAGACTTATAACGTTGGCGAACTCATTCTATGCTTGCCAGTGAAGAAAAAGGACAAACTCAACCCCAAATGGGAGGGTCCCTTCATCATTGACGAAGTCCTCACTGGAGGAGCGTACCGCCTGCGTGATGCGTCAGACAATCGCCTAAGCCGAACCCCTGGAACGTGGCCAAACTCTGAAGATTCTATGCCTAAGCGCGGAACTCTTTGTTCGTCTCCTCCTCCCTGCTGTTTCCATAATACTTTTTTCTTTCTTTCTCTCTCTTTTAGTTTTCTCTTTAGCCTTAAAGCTTTCGTGCGGTTAGACCGCGCACCTCGGATGCACACATATGCCATCAAATATGTACGTCCATTATACCTGGGGGGCTTCTTGTACATAAGCTTGCTATTATTCTCAGGGCATCAAGCTCATCACATATGCGTTTTCCCCATATGTACCTTTTCTTGGCCATTATATGCATCGATATGACTTAAGTTTTGGCCAAGCTGGGTTGCCTGGCTCCTGTGCTTATGCCCTACGTTCCCATTAGTTCGGCTAGGGCATAAAGGGAGCACCTCTGTGATTGTTACTGCCGGGTCATCCAGATGTGTACCTCAGACTTGGTGAAGCCGAAAGCTAGCGTTCTTAAGGGAATATTCGGTCGGTGAATTAAAGATGTTTTTTGCATTTGCTCCATTTGCGAATCCCTAGAAGATATATATATATATACTGCGATTTTGTCAATCACAGTTCGGACATGCGCTCTAACGCATCCACACCCAGGGAAAGGAACCCTTAACGGAACTATTCTCTCTGGAAGATGTTTCTTACATAATGTAATATAACATAACTAGCTGGATACAACTTGTCTGTTCAAGCAACTATGACCCCTATGACTGGTTTCCACACATACCCCGGTCTATTCGGCCGCATGGGTATTCGGAAACCCTCCGCGCCTTCGGGTCCAGAGGGCAAAGTGAAAAGGTCTACATGACAATCATTTTACAATTCATCTAGATGGAAAATAAACAATCATTTTGACTAAAAAAATTCCTCCTCTATACCCTCTAGCAGGCTATCTAACTTACAATCATGTTGGGAATATCTAGCGGCCACCTCTACTTGGTCATATACTAAACTAACGGGAATTTCTTCCCCATTTAACCCTAACGATCCGACCCGGGCCATGTGATTTGGATCCAGCTTGGTATACCGTGTTTTCACCATGGCCCAGACCTCTCGCGCACCCTCTCGGTAGGCTGATATCTTCCATAGTCGAATACACCGTCGCGCTCCCTTGAACAACTCTACAAGCTCCTCCATATTCCATGGAGGGGAGGCGGATGGCCATAAGGCCTTGGCTACACTCCACATTGCCCGCCGAGCTTGCTCGTGCAATTGCAACAACCCTTGCAGAAGATCACTTGATGATCCGGACACCTCCTCTTCGGGACGGCCCGTCAACATACCCGCAATCATAGCTGTATCAGCCACTTTTACCTCCAAACTGTTATAAGGTAAATTCGACCACATACTGAATATGCCGCCTCACAGCTTTTGGTTCTCCTTCACGGAGTCGGCTAGCTCACACATCTTTCAGTTCTTCGCCCAGTTTGGTGTTTGAATCCCGGAGTTTGTTCTTCCTCTCTCTAACTCGGTCAGAACGCGCTCGCCCGCGGCATGTTGTCTCTTCGCCTCTTTTTCGCTCGTTTGAGCGGCCTTCAGTTTCTCTTCTAGTTGGTCCGACGACCCTGTTATGAGACAAAGCAGCGGTTTCAACGCAGATGGCATATCATTTTTGTTTCTCGGTGGAGGGAAATATCACCAGAGGACGCCTTCCTGAACTTTTCCAGTTCGGTGGTAGCAGCAGTTAGTTGCGTCCGACACTGCTCCAGCTCTTGGGTTAGCAGCTCATTCTTCTTCGTAAGAACCTGGTTATACAATGATTCTTAAAACATTTTTCCCAAGTACTTCAAGTCTTGGGAGCTACTAGCACATGGTTATCAAATTCGGACAAAGTAAACTTACCTGCACATCTTTCAAATGCTGCTATGTGGCTCTGTTAAGCCCATCTCGAGCAGCCCGGATGTATGCATTAGCCAAGCTGAAGGCACCGAACGCCTCTTTTGAGAAGCGGGGATTTCGTAAAACGGCCCTCCGGCCCCGGTGATTCATGGCGCTCTCCACTTCCAAATTGGTGACGGACATATTTTCCGAACCCTCGGCAGAAGGATAGTCCGGCGCCACTCCCATATCGGGCCCCGTCTCCTCGGCTGGGACCAAATCCTGGCTATTAGGAGTATGACTGGCCTGGTCCTCGGACACAGTCCGTCGAACCATTTTCTTAATACAAGACGAACATAGGAGTCACGGTTGGATGCGATTGCTAAAAGAGCATAGTTGCGAACCCATACCCCTTCAAGGAAGGCCCGACCATATCTCTGCTTGCCTTCCTCTTCGAAGGCCTGCCCGGCGTGGGAGCCGCTCTCTTTGGGGATGGCCCCGGGGTAGCACAATGTGCCGAATGCCTCCCCTTCTGAGCACAGGATGGTATGGTGGGTGAGGAAGAATGAGAAAAACCCTCTTGGACAAAGTGTCTCCTGATTACTTACATGTGAAGCGGGGAGAAGACCGGGATAGTCGGCGATGATGGCCACCTCTGTGCCATCATAGCTCGTTTTGTAAAACGTCCCATTCTCGAGCACCACAAATATATCTGGATCCTCTTCGAATCCGGGGTCAAGGTCCTGATTGTGGCCCTCGGGCGGCGGGGCGGGGCTGTGAAGCCCCTCAGAAATCTTTCGCTAGTGTTGTTATAAATGGATGGGTTAATATTCATTGAACGAAGCTCAGGGAGTGGAATGACTGGAGCAAGGGAGCTGGGGGCTTACCCAGCTAGGAGGATTGTACATGGAATATCCTTCTCTATGCGTGATGCGCAGGAACTCCTCTTCCTCACCCTTGAACAATTCGGCCAATATTTTGGCCAGGGCGGCAGGGGTGTCCGGACCTTTCCTGCCGCAGCGGGAGGCGTCATCCTCCCCACTGTAGTTCCACATGGGAAGTCCTCTGTGTTGGAGTGGCTGGACCCCCCCCCCACTATGGAGGTCGCCATCACTTTGGCTATCGTATATCCGGACTGGGCAAGCGTCCTGATCTTGCTCAGGAGTTGTCGAACTTCCGCACTATCTTCCTCCTCGAAGCTCTGAGGGCGCCAGCTGTGGTGTTTCTTCAGAGGAACACTTGTAAACTCAGGGAGACCCCTCCGGACTGGATCTGGAAGTACGACGCCCTCGATATAAAACCACTCAGAGGTCCACTCTTTGGAAGCTTTCTTTGGTGTGCCGGATAGGTATCCGGTCTCAGCAATGCGCCATATTTTGGCTCCGCCCACTTCAAATATCGATCCCTTGTGGTTACGCGGGACAAGACAAAATAACCTTCTCCATATATCAAAATGGGATTCACAACCTAGGAACAGTTCGCATAAATCGACATAACCCGCAATATGCAGGATGGAGGCTGGGGTAAAGTTGTGCAGTTGGAGGCCATAATATTCCAGAAGCCCTCGGAGGAATGGGTGAACTGGAAATCCCACGCCCCTTGGCAGATAGGGGACGAAGCACACTCGCTCCCCCGTAGATGGATTGGGGAAATCCTCCGCCCGAGTTTTGCCGTTGAAGGAAGCCAACCCTGCTCGAACAAGGACCAGATCGACAGGGGGGAGAAACCCCTGTGTTTGCAGATTCTCTAGCTGACCATGGGACACGGAGCACTTCTCCCACTCACCTCTCTCTGGGCAGCAGGGACGGGAGGAGGTGCTGGGGACGCTAGACATGTTCGAGTGTTCTTTCCTAGCAACCTTTGAGGATTTTCTCCGTGAGATGTTGAATGGATCTGGGATCCAATCTCGTTAAGTAGACGTTGTCCCTCGCGTGGCTAGGGTGCTATGTGCAAAAATACCCTGACCTCTCACGTTCGCTCGACACGTGGGAACTGAAGTTGTTGATACACAGAAGCCGAGGGGAGTAACATTAAATGGAAGGCCGAACATACTACTTGGGAGTCATCGGTGGAGGAACCTGCCTTGCAATGCCGAAGACAATCTATGCGCCGAACACCTCATCATTGAAGACTGGTTCGGGGGCTACTGAGGGAGTCCTGGACTAAGGGGTCCTCGGGCGTCTGGCCCGTTAGCCATGGGCCCGACTAATGGGTTGTGAAGATATGAAGACCGAAGACTACACCCGTGTCCGAATAGGACTCGCCTTGGCGATCAAATATGTATATTCCTTTCTTTGTAACCGACCTTGTGTAACCCTAGATCCTCTTGGTGTCTATATAAACCGGAGGACTTAGTCCGGAGGGGGATATATTCATTATCATAGTCATACATGCTAGGCTTCTAGGGTTTAGCCATTACGATCTCGTGGTAGATCAACTCTTGTAATACTCATATTCATTAAGATCAATCAAGCAGGACGTAGGGTATTACCTCCATAGAGAGTGCCCGAACCTGGGTAAACATCGTGTCCCCTGTCTCCTGTTACCATCGACCTTAGACGCACAGTTCGGGACCCCTACCTGAGATCCGCCAGTTTTGACACCGACGCCCAGACTGTATGCATGTCCGAGCACCCACAACCTTCGGTTGCGACAGGACTGCCCGGTAATTGGGTTTGGACAGTCTGGTGTAGGTTGCGAAACACGTGCAAACCTCCTATTGTAACCGAACAGTCCGTTCGGTCAAGTGGACAGTTTGATCCGAGCCAGAAATCATGTGTTCTCAATCTGATGATTGTGGAGCCAATTACACCTTTGAGAAGGCCTCGGATAAAAAATCATTCAACCTGAAAGTTTTCCATCTCAATGAAGTTGTTAAATTTCCTTTTGGTCACATCTCCATATGATGTTTAAGTTGAGGAAGCTAACACTTACCTCACACTCTCTTAGCCCCCTCACATAATAGTGTTCCCTCAGTTGAACCAGCAAATGGACCACACATGCTGAAGCACATCTTCCATGGCCTACGCGACTTAAATATGCTCCATGGACCTCAATTTCCCCATCAGCCTCATGGTGGATTGTCAGATGGGCCTGGCTTGTCTAACTTTGCAACATTCTCCTGTGATGTCTCCTGCTATGATACTTCCTGATTACAATCTTAAAGCTATATTATCTCCAAGGTTATCTGATTCTAGTGAGATACCTCATGATCCTATGCAGTTGGAGTCTCATGTTCCTTCCCTTGTTGCATTTGTGAACAGTGATTCTGAGAGTTTGAAAGAAAAACGGTATAATCTGATTGAATCTATTGTACCAGTGGCTGGTATGTGTTTGGCACCCTGTTTGAGTGCAACGAATTACCACTGTACTCAGATGGGCCGCCACGCTAGCCTAGGAAGTCAACATGGCATATGCTTGACAAACCCTGAGTAACAAGAGACAAACCATTAAACAAAAGAGTGATTTATTGATCTACACAACTTTACAACATCAACTTACAAGGCTCCAAGTCTCAATAGTGTATTGAGGTCGGAGCAACATCATCTAGATGAAATGCTCCATCTTCTACCATCCTCATAGGCAAGCACCAATAAGGTTTCACTCTACCAGTAGCTTCATAACCTATTTCTTCAATAATGTTGTTGATTACATCCATAGACCATGTCTTCGTTTCACAGAAATTAAACCAAGTAGTCCTACTATTCAAATACCCCTTGTTCGATCATGCTCCCATCAAAAATCCCCCATGGAAGATCATGGATGTGAACAAATCCCTTCTCACCTAATTCAGAAAAACTAATTAATCATCAACACAAACCCTAGCTAAATCACACAAAACCATCTGCATCGGCGACATACAACTAATGCCAGCAATAAGTCTGCTCTAAAAAGCACTACTTTGCATCATGAGAGATAAGGGAGGATCAGGAGCACGTACCATACTACAGTGGAGGATTGGGGCCATCGATGGTGAACTGAGTGTCGGCCCGTGCAGCGATGGAGTCGAGGGCCGCGCTGGGCCCCTCGCTCGTCATTCCCTTTAACAGATCTTCTTCGCCGGTAGCTACTCGTCGACGTTGCCGCCAGTTCTCCTGTCCCCTTTCGCGTGGTCGAATTGAGAGAGAGAGAGATAGAGAGAGAGGACTACAAAATGTTAATATAAATCATGGGAGGGCTTAAATGAAAAATCTACAATTGCTCGGTTCCCTCCGCCTATGTGGGTGCCCTCGTCAGTGGTGTTTTGCTCGTCACGGCTTATTTGGGACTAAACTGAGTCAATTGCCGAGTACAACATGCAAACTCTGTGTTTTGTGAGTATGACGACTAAAGTGAGTTTTCGTTTTCTTGAACCGGGCATAACCCATTTCCATTAACTGAATAACAAAAATACATAGTCTAAAATAGTTAAGAAGGAGATGGGAAAGGAGAATAAAGTGAGTTTTCGTGTCAAGTACAATGACTAATACTGTATTTATCTCAGCTATAGGTGTAGCTAGCTCTTAGTCGACAGAGACTTGACCAAGTCTGACTAATGGCATAGCATATAAAGAAGAAGAAAATTTAAAAGCAAAATTGGGTGGGTCTCCATATAAAAAGATCTTAGAGCATCTCCAATAGACGTGCAACGCGCTAAAAACAGTATACAACACCGGAATCGCCAGCTTTTGCGTGCCACGGTGCGCTGTCTCCAGCGGCAGCTGTAAAATATAGTGCGCCTGAGCCGCTCCAATAGACACACTAAACTGCAGCGCACGCGAGCAGCCGGTACTTGCTGATGCGGCTTGAACTACGTTGGTATTTCCCCAAAGAGGAAGGGATGAGGCAGCATAGCTACGGTAGGTATTTCCCTCAGTGATGAAACCAAGGTTATCGAACCAGTAGGAGAACCAGGCAACACTACATGAACGACACCTGCACACAAAGAACAAATACTTGCAACCCGATGTAAAAGAGGGGTTGTCAATCCCTCCCGGGTAAAAAGATAGGTAAAATTTGTAGTAGATTGGATAAATAGTTCTCACGAGAACGCGAGATAAATAAATAAATAAGAATTACAGCAAGGTATTTTTGGGTTTTTGGATTAATAGATCTGAAAATAAAAGCAAATAAAAATAGATCTCGAAGGCAAATATGATAAAGAAGAGACCCGGGGGCGGCAGATCTCACCAGTGGCTTCTCTCAAGAAAAATAGCATACGATGGGTGAACAAATTACTGTTGGGCAATTGATAGAACTTCAAATAATCATGACGATATCCAGGTAATGATCATTATATAGGCATCACGTGCAAGATTAGTAGTCTGACTCCTGCTTGCATCTACTACTATTACTCCACACATCAACCGCTATCCAGCATGAATCTAGTGTATTAAGTTCATGGAGAAACAGAGTAATGTAATAAGATTGATGACATGATGTAGACAAGATCTACTCATATAGGAATAAACCCCGTCTTGTTATCCTTAATATCAACGATACATACATGTTGTTTCCCCTTTTGTCACTGGGATCGAGCACCGTAAGATCGAACCCATCACAAAGCACCTCTTCCCATGGTAAGAAAAATCGATCTAGTCAGCCTAACTAAACCAAAGATTCAAAGAAGAAAAACGAGGCTATAAGTAATCATGCACATAAGAGATCAAAAGGATCAAATAACTTTAATGGATAAAAACATAGATCTGATCATAAACTCAAGTTCATTGGATCCCAACAAACACACCGCAAAAAGAGTTACATCAAATAGATCTCCAAGAGACCACTATATTGAGAATCAAAAGAGAGAGAGGAAGGCATCTAGCTAACAACTACGGAATCGTAAGTCTACAATGAACTACGCACGGATCATCGAAGAGGCACCAATGAGGATGATGAACCCCTCCGTGATGGTGTCTAGATTGGATCAGTGGTTTCTGGAACTTTCAGCGACTGGAATTGTTTTTCGTCGACTCCCCTAGGCTTTCCAAATTATTGACGTATTCATAGAGCAAAGAGGTAGTGTGGGAGGCCACCGAGGTGGGCACAACCCACCCAGGCGCGCCCAGGTGGGTTGTGCCTGTTGGGAAACATAGCATGGAATTTCAAAAAAATTCCTATCCTCACGCAAGATCAATCTAGGAGATGCATAGAAACGATAAGTAGAGTGTGTGTCTACGTACCCTTGTAGACCGAAAGCGGAAGCGTTTGACAACGCGGTTGATGTAGTCGAACTTCTTCTCGTTCCGACCGATCAAGCACCAAACGTACGGTACCTCTGAGTTCTGCACACCTTTAGCTCGATGACATCCCTCGAGCTCTTGCTCCAGCATTGTGTCGAGGAAGTAGATGAGTTCCATCAGCACGACGTTGTGGTGATGGTGATGGTGATGTGATCTGCCCGGGGCTTCGCCTTAGAACTACGAGAATATGACCAGGGGTGTAATCTATGGAGGGAGGCCCCGCATGATACGTCTCCATCGTATCTATAATTTTTGATTGTTCCATGCCAATATTATACAACTTTCATATACTTTTGGCAACTCTTTATACTACTTTTGGGACTAACATATTGATCCAGTGCCCAGTGCCAGTTCCTGTTTGTTGCATGTTTTTGTTTCATGGAAAATCCATATCAAACAGAGTCCAAACGGGATAAAAACTTACGGAGTTTTTTTGGAATATATGTGATTTTGGGAAGAAGAATCAACGCGAGGTGATGCCCAAGGGGGCCACGAGGCAGGGGGCGCGTCCTAGGGGGGTGGGCGCGCCCCTGACCCTCGTGGCCACCCTGTAAGGCAGTTCGTGCCCTTCTTTCGCCGCAAGAAAGCCAATATCCGGATACAAATCGTGTTAGAATTTCAGCCCAATCGGAGTTACGTGTAACATCCAAATTTTCAATTTGGATGTTATACATAGGTCATCATATGCATATCATATTTTCTTTGCATTTTGGTTGTGATCCTAGAAATCTTAAGCAACTCAAGGACCCAAGGAGAGAGTTGGAGGTTTTATAAATTTTTCATATTTGAATTTTCTGAAATTTGAAAAGAGGATCAATTTCATTTTAATATTTTTCTCTCCATTTATTTCCAATATTAAAAATAGAAGAGACAAGATAATATGACTTCTTCAAAAGAGAGGAATATTGGAGAAGAAATTTTAAAATCAAATTTATATTTTATTTGCTATTTTATTTGAATTAGAAAAATATGTATTTTTTGAAAATTGCATTTTAGGTGAGAAAAATGTTCACTTTGTTCTAAATATTAGGTTTGTGAAAATTGTTTCTAGTTTTTTTAGATTTTTGTTTATATTTTATTAAGATTTTTCTTTCGGGCGAAATTAGTTTTTTTAGAAAAACTTCCCGCCCGATTGGACCGAAGGCCTAGCCGAGCAGGACGGCCCGCTGCCTCTGCGCCGCCGCCGGAGCTCGGGAGTCCGAGCCGGACTCCTCCCAGCGCCCCTCCCGCAAGGCAGACCCCCTCGGGACTTTATAATCACCGCTCGCCGCCGCCCCTCCTCCTCACCCCACCCCACTGCCGCAGCTCGCGCTACCGCCCACTATTGCAGCCGCCGCCTAGCGTCGCCCCGCTCCGCGACACATCGCCCGCACCACCGCACCACCGCCCAACCACCGCGAGCCGCCGCTGCCACCGCGCCGTCTCGACGGATTCCGTCGTCGCCGCCGCCGGCGATTTCCTCCGGTTTAGTTTTTTAGGGTTTTTCTGTTGGTTTTAATTTGTGGACGTTCGTCCATTAATCCTCGGTAGCGAACATTTTTGTTAGTTAGAGTTTTTCTTTTACTTTATTTTCGACCAGGGACCTATCCGCGATTTCTTTTCTCATAGATTAGTCCCTGATCTTCAAACCCTCGCAACTTTTTTCTCGTTTGTCCAAATCCAATGAAACCAATGCCAAAATCTTCATTTTGTTCCCCTCTTTCTACATAATCAACTTGATAATGGTTTTGAAAATTGAAAATTTTGGTTTCAAGCAGATTTGAACTCAAACTTCTTTTGATCGTAGTTTGAGTTTTGGTTGCTCCGATTCGATTGATTATTTTTGCAAATTGAAGATCTTCAGTTGAACTTTCAGTTTGGATCCTTTCATTTGGGTTTTACCCTTGCATATTATACTTGAGTGCTTATGTATGTTATTGTTTGTTCACGATATAGTTTTCGGAGTGCGGAGCGTGCTACTACGAGTCACTATGGTTTTCACATCGTCAGCAAGGCAAGCAAAACTTTGATCATACCCCTTATTACCCATGTTTTTATGCATTAGTTTCAATCCTCAAAAACTGCAAGGTTAGGACTTGAATACTTGTGGGTATTGGGAAGTAGTGATGAGGTAGAACCTATTGTCTTTATCTCAAACCCTAGGAGTTAGTTCTACGTTATGCTTATTGATATGCTCTGCTTGTAGACATGGTTTGGGTTTGAGTGATCCATGAAAGATCTGAGAGTTTTAGTTAATGGTTAAACTTAAGGTGGCTACTTTAGTACACATCTGGGTGGATTGGTTGAGGCACCCTGGAGCACCGAGTGGTTGTCTGGGCACCTAAAGCAATCCAGTGTTGTCCTGGGATATCCCGAAGTACCCGTGTGATCATCCTATGGTTTGCCACCCAGGCTCAAAGGGATCATAAGATTATTCATGCTGGAAACTTCCGTGTGCAGCCACAAGCCATTGTGGGCTCTGGCATAGTTGAGTAAGTTGTGTGACCTCTTTCAGTGGTAGGCTAGCAGATGTAGGGGATGTAGGTGGTACTGTCTACCCAGAGTAAAGAGTTAATGCTTCTGAAAGACTGTGTCCCGGTCATCTGTTTCTCAAACACCATGTAGTGCGAGAAATCCAATGGAGGAGATCGAGTCTTGTGGGGAAAAGTGCTCAAACCTCTGCAGAGTGTATAAACTAATCATGGTTAGCCATGTCCTCGGTTATGGACATCTTGAGTATCTGGTACTTGAATTATTGATTTGATCTCATCACTCTATTTAATTAATTTGTTGGGTTGATGATCTATTAATTTGGGATTGAGTTGGGGGAACCTTCTCAATGTTTTCAACAAACTTTGTAGTTAAATAAAATCTATTCCTTTGTGGTCGGGAAAAATTTGCTTTTTGCACAAATAACCATAGAGCCTCCACCAGCGAAATTTGCATATAGTTATAGCTGTTGCATGTTCATTTCTCTATAGTGTTATTTTGCCAGCATATTCCATGTGCTGACCTACACATGCTACAACGTATTATGTTCAGAGTTTTTAGACAAAGAGTAAGGTGCGCTAGGTCATTGTCGTGCACTCAGCTATGATGTTGGAGTTGACGGACTCATTTTACCTTCGAAGCTTCCGTTGTGATCTTAATTAGATGGCCTTCAACCATATTATTTTAATAAGTTCCCTCTTTGAGACATTCGATGTAATAAGTGTGTCATTGAACTCTGTTATAAATCCTTCGAGTACTGCGTGTGTCAGCATTACCGATCCAAGGATGACACTTATGCACAGATATTTGACCGTTTGAGGTCGGATCACTACATTACGGATCTCCAGGAATATAAGAAATGGTGAAAGGCCAGAATCTGGAAGCAGAAATAGAGAGAGACAGAGAGACAGATCCAATCTCGGAGGGGCTCTCACCCCTCCACAGCCATGGAGGCCATGGACCAGAGGGGAAACCCTTCTCCCATCTAGGGAGAACGTCAAGGAAGAAGAAGAAGGGGGGCCCTCTCCCCCTCTCTCCCGGTGGCGTCGGAACGCCACCGGGGCCATCATCGTGTGACGGCGATCTACACCAAGACCTCCGTCATCTTCACCAACATCTTCATCACATTCCCCCATCTATCTACAGTGGTCCACTCTCCCGCAACCCACTCTACCCTCTAGTTGAACATGGTGCTTTATGCTTCATATTATTATCCAATGATGTGTTGCCATCCTATGATGTCTGAGTAGATTTTCGTTGTCCTATCGGTAATTGGTGAATTGCTATGATTGGTTTAATTTGCTCGTGGTTATGTTGCTATCCTTTGGTGCCCATTATATGAGCGCGCGTGTGGATCACACCATAGTGTTAGTTGTATGTTGACAGGACTATGTATTGGAGGGCAAGAGTGACAGAAGCTTCAACCTAGCATAGAAATTGATGCATACGGTATTGAAGGGGGACCAATGTATCTTAATGCTATGGTTGGGTTTTACCTTCATGAACGTTAGTAGTTGCAGATTCTTGCTAATAGTTCCAATCATAAGTGCATAGAATTCCAAGTCAGGGATGACATGCTAGCAGTGGCCTCTCCCACATAAAACTTGCTATCGGTCTAGTAAAGTAGTCAATTTCTTAGGGACAATTTCGCAACTCCTACCACCACTTTTTCACACTCGCTATACTAACATTATTTCTTCTTTAGCTAACGCAGCCCCTAGTTTTTATTTACGTGCTCTTTTTATTCTTGCAAACCTATCCCGTTACACCTACAAAGTACTTCTAGTTTTATACTTGTTCTAGGTAAAGCGAACGTTAAGCATGCGTAGAGTTGTATCGGTGGTCGATAGACCTTGAGGGAATATTTGTTCTACCTTTAGCTCCTCATTGGGTTCGACACTCCTACTTATTGAAAGAGGCTACAATTGATCCCATATACTTGTGGGTTATCAAGACCTTTTTCTTGTGCCATTGCCTGGGAGTTATAGCGTGGGGTGAATATTCTCGTGTGTGCTTGTTTTCTTTATCACTAAGTAGTTTTTATTTTGTGCTCTTGTTTTCTATATTTAGTTATGGGTTGGAAATGCAAAATACCAAAAAATAGTGGTACCTACCGAACCAATGGTTAAAGAACAACTCAAAATCTATCGCACTACTGAAGCTTTTTACTTGGATCATCTTCGATCCCTATATGCTCGACTTCGAACCCCAACTAGCTTAGTTGAGGGAAAATCTTTAGATGAGCATGCTTGTTATGTGCGACACCGCATATTTGAAAAAGGGAAACTTTTACTGGATCAAATTCATCGTTTGAAGTGTTATGCTTGGAATTTATGTGAAATATATGATTGTACTTGTTGTTCTAATGACCCTAAGAAACACCTGCCTTACCAATGTGAGTTCAGTGATAATGGAATCGTATCTTCATATACTAAGGGTGTTTATATTTACTATGATGTTCAACAAATTGAAGAATTTGTTGCTTTTAGGGGCACTTGTGAAATTGCTTCTTTTATTGAAGAGTGTGATACTACTCTCTACAAATATGAAAATTTGGCCATACATAAATATTGCTATGATAATTATGCTTCTAATCCTTATATTAAACCATATATTGAGGACTCCTCCGCTGTCCAAGAAGAGACAATATTTTCCAGGAGTCTATGGAAGAAGAAATTAATGACATTGTGAGCTCATTGGATGAAAAAGATGAGGAGGAGAGCGAAGAACAAAAGGAGGAAGAGCGGATTGGTCACCTGTTCTCACCATCTAATGAGAGTAACTCTTTATCCCATACATCGTTTAATTTCCCTTCGAATTTACCGAAGGATGAATGCTATGATGATTGTTATGATCCCGTTGATTCTTTTGAAATATCCCTTTTTGATGATGCTTGCTATGCTTGTGGCCAAGATGCCAATATGAATTATGCTTATGGAGATGAACTTGCTATAGTTCCTTATGTTAACCATGAAATTGTTGCTATTGCACCCATGCATGATAGTCCTATTATCTTTTTGAATTCTCCTGACTACACTATATCGGAGAAGTTTGCCCTTATTAAGGATTATATGGTTGCATTTCACTACTACACATGATGATTTTGATAGATATAATATGCATGTGCTTGATGCTCCTACTTGCAATTAATATGAGAGAGGAACTACATCTCTACCTCTTCATGTTTCCAATATGATAAAATTGCAAGAAACTGTTTATACAGTGCATTGGCCTTTACTATGTGTGCATGAATTGTTCTTTATGACATGCCGATGCATATGAAGAGAGTTAGACTTCATTGTTGCATGATATATGTTACTTTGTGCTCACTACTAAATCACAAATCATTGTTAATTAAAATTGGCTTTGATATATCTTGGGATCCGGGTGGATCCATTACTTGAGCACTATATGCCTAGCTTAATGGCTTTAAAGAAAGCGCTGCCAGTGAGACAACCTGGAAGTTTTAGAGAATCATTTATTTCTATTTTGCACTTTTATAAAGTAAAAAAAAAGAGGGGAACCTAAAACTTTTTCAAAAAGAAAAGCGAAAGTGAGAAAGACGAGCATTGTTAAAGTGGGAGCTAGCCTTGAACTTTGTTCATCCCCATGGAAACTTTGTGACCCTTGATTATGGAAACTTTTAAACAAATCTTGTAAAAATCCATTGTGTCATCCCCATGGAAACTTTGTGACCCTTAATTATCCCCTTGTAAAAATCCATTGTGTCATAAAAATAATGTGCTAAGATTTGCCTTTAGGATATTTACATTGCTTGTTGGTTTGTGTGGTGCAAAACAGAAACTTTGGATGTAGCGCACGATTTTACATTTTTTACTGGAACGTCAAACGGTTCTGAAACTTCATGCACGGTCTTTATATACAAATTTTTATTTTTCCTATTTTTGATAATTTTTGGAGTACCATAAGTATGGTGAATGTTCAGATTACTACAGACTTTCCTATTTAAGACAGATTCTGTTTTTGATGCATTGTTTGCTTGTTTTGATGAAACTATCGATTTCTATCAGTGAATTAAGACATGGAAAACTTATATTACAGTAGATACAATGCAAAAACAAAATATGAATTCGTTTGCAACAGTACTTAGAGTAGTGATTTGCTTTATTATACTAACGGATCTTACCAAGCTTTGTGTTGAGTTTTGTGTGGATGAAGTGATCAAAGATCGAGGAGATCTCGATATGAGGAGAAGGAGGAGAGGCAAGATCTCAAGCTTGGGTATTCCCAAGGCACCTCAAGTAATTATTCAACAAGTATCTAAGCTTGGGGATGGGCGGCGAATTTCTTCGTCATCCGCATCCCAATCCTGTCGGACGAAGTTCGGCCAGGCCTCTCCTGACAAGGAGAGAGACCTTAATGAGTTCAGTATGTCGCCAAAGGGCGAGTGCTGAAAAATATCCGCGGAGGTAAATTCCATGATCAGCGCCCAATCAGATTTGACAGGAACGGGCGCAGGCGGTTCGGAGTCCGTGGCTGGAGAAGGATCCGACAATTTGGCAACACGGCTCTCGTGAAGGGTAAGGTCGATATTCGGCTCGATCGCCGCTGAGGATACGTCCATCGTGACGGGGTCCATCCACCCGTCCATGGATGGCGCAACTGGCTCCGAATTGAGGCTCGGAGCGGCTGCCGGTGTGATCTCCTGAATACGGTCCGTTGGTAGAGCTAAATCATACTCATCGTGACAGCGTGGCGCACAAGGCAGGGACTTGAATCCGTCGAAGATCAAGTCTCCGCGGATATCGGCCGTGTAGTTTAAGCTTCCAAACCTGACCTGATGGCCAGGGGCGTAACTTTCGATCTGCTCCAGATGGCCAAGCGAATTGGCCCGCAGTGCGAAGCCGCCGAACACAAAGATCGGTCTAGGCAGAAAAATCTCACCCTGGACTGCATCGCTATCGATGATCGTAGAAGCCATCAAGCCTAATGGCGACGACACAGAGGAACTCTCAATGAAAGCACCAATGTCGGTGTCAAAACTGGCGGATCTCAGGTAGGGGGTCCCGAACTGTGCGTCTAAGGCAGATGGTAACAGGAGGCAGTTGACACGATGTTTTACCCAGGTTCGAGCCCTCTTGATGGAGGTAAAACCCTATGTCCTGCTTGATTTATTCTTGATGATATGAGTATTACAAGAGTTGATCTACCACGAGATCGGAGAGGCTAAACCCAGGAAGCTAGCCTATGGTATGATTGTATGTTGCCCTACGGACTAAAACCCTCCGGTTTATATAGACACCGGAAAGGGCTAGGGTTACACAAGGTCGGTTACAAAGGAGGAGATATTCATACCCGTATTCCCTAGCTTGCCTTCCACGCCAAGTAGAGTCCTATACGGACACGAGGCGAAGTCTTCAATCTTGTATCTTCATAGTCCAACAGTCCGTCCAAAGGATATAGTCCGGCTGTCCGGAGACCCCCTAATCCAGGACTACCTCAGTGGGCATATCTTTTTTTAGAGAGAATTAAACTCTCTTGCTTCACCTATATCTATTTAGAGAGTTGACAGGAATTGGTCATTCACATGGTTAGTCATTAAATCCGACATAAAACTTGTAGATCACTGAA
Organism: Triticum aestivum; assembly: GCF_018294505.1. Classification (NCBI taxonomy): domain Eukaryota; kingdom Viridiplantae; phylum Streptophyta; class Magnoliopsida; order Poales; family Poaceae; genus Triticum; species Triticum aestivum. The sequence goes on along the minus strand of NC_057806.1, from coordinate 94,791,777 downwards.
TATGATATGTTTGAATCCTTGCAATAGTTTTGCGATATAAATATGGTGATATTAGAGTCATGCTAGTGGGTAGTTGTGGATTGTAGAAATACTTGTGTTGAAGTTTGTGATTCCCGTTGTCGGTGTACAAAAAGAGGGGTACACTTTTTGTACCCCTATAACTGTGCATGGGCAGTCTGAGCCACGGGCACCACCACACCAAGCAAGGCAAGGGAGGTGAGCTAGGATAAGACCGAAGCTCAAGAGAACTAGAACGACGCCAAGGCCAAGACCACGAAGAGCAAAGGGGATGAAGCGGACTCCCCCGGCAAGATCCTTGCCGGGAGACAGTTCTAGTAGCCCTTGCAAGACCCTTGCCGCGGCGACTCCTTCAGCGCCTACGGAGCAAATCACCCTTGAGTCCACTGCCCCCAAAGGGCAAGGATTCAGGAGACATCCCCATGGCGGCATGCAGATCTTTGTGAAGACATTCAAGATCAGATACGCACTAAGGAGACGACAACCCTTGGCGGGATCCCAGCCGAGGAAGACCACAAGGCCCCCGACAAGCCACTTGCCGGGGATGACAGCAGGCGCCTCGGCAAGACCCTTGCCGGGGCCCCGGCAAGGCCCTTACCGAGGACACCCGCAGGGCCACCATCAGGCCCACGCCGACTAAACCTCCATCACCGCATGCATGCAGCTGCCGACCCAACCAGCTGGGCAGGCACCCGCGTGGCGGCATGCAGATCTTCGTGAAGACCTACCTACATGGCATCACAGGCGTCGCTGGCCAGGGCGCGTGTCGACACAAGAAGGAGCGGCGACGGACGAGACAGATCTCTCCCCCGTCCCCGATAAAGCAAGGACACCTAAGCAAGACGCATTAAATGCGCCTTGTCATGTAATGCGAGGGATAACCTCGCATCACTGTACCCTTTCCACCTCCTGTGTGCCACTGTGGTAACCCCTTTTTCTATAAAAGGAGGCCCGAGGCGACCAGGAGAAGGATTCGGCTTTTTGGAGCTCCTCACGCCCCATAGCTAGCTGAAGAACACAGATATACAATCCACCAAAGCAGGAGTAGGGTTTTACGCATCCTCGCAGCCCGAACCTAGATAAACGAACCGTGTGCTATCTGTTCGATCCGCTCTTCTCACGACCCCGCGCCCTGCTAACCACAGTAGGGATTCTTGTGATCCCATAGGTGTCGTTCCCACCGACATCTTTGGCACGCCAGGTAGGGGACGCAGTTGTGAGAATCGACTTTAGCAGTTAGCCCGGCACTCCTTCATCTTCATGACCCTTGGAGAAGAAAGGAGGCCAGAAGATCGGCACTTGGGCGATTGCAAACAGAAGCTAAGTTGCACTGAACCCTTATTTGTTCTATCCTTCTTATATGAGGTTATTCCCCCTGGAGATGTCACGCCTTTGTATGAGAAACCTGCACGCCTGGGGGCTCTCCCACGATCGGCAACGCCCTTGTGTTAAATTAAGAGTACTGCAAAAGTTGTGTTACATCACATCATTGCTACGGTTCTAACTAAAGATGAAATTTGTCTTGGTCGTGATCCTGCAGTGGCGGTGAAGAATGGGATGCCTAATCCCAGCGCTGGCCTTCCACCCTCTTGATTTCGTCGATGCTGCTGATGACGAGCTTGATGCGCTCCTTGAGCACCGTGAGGTCAGTACCATCCGGCAAGCTATCCATCGCGGCATCAAAGTCAAGGTCGGGATTCCAGTACGCCATCTTGGTGAGGACCTTGGTCATGACCCCCCGGCAAAGTCGCCGGGCTTCCCCGGCCAACGTGGCCGCTCTGCTGGAGTGAAGATAAGTAAAGGCTCCAAGGACGCCCTCAAAGAACTGGGTCAGCTTGGCGTTGACGGTCCCACTGCGCTCAGGGGCATACCTCATGTTTGGCATCCCCATGGTGGCCAACTGCGAGGTGACCCTGCCGGCGACGTCCTCCAGACGGCTGATCCATCTGTTCTCGCCCGCCACATATTCCTGGTGGGAGGCGGCCTCGTCCGCCCGCAGCTGCTTCTCCACCTCCAGGCTCCTGGTCAAGGTCTCCTCCTGAGCCCTGCTCTCCGACAACATCTTCTCGAGATCCTCCAGCTTCAGCTTGAGATCTCTGATGGAGTTTTGCGCTTCGGAGAGCTCCCCAGTCCTGCTGATGACCGCTCCTTGCGCCTCTACCAAGGCGCTGTTGAGCGTGCTCTTCTCGTTGGACAGCTTGAGGGCTTGCTCCTTCAGCTCGTCCCGCTCCACCTCCAACTCCCTTACTTTGCCGACATGGGCCAGAGCCTGGGCATCGAGTGCCTCCTTGTGCCTCTGCTCCAGCTCGCGAGTCCGCCGCGCGACAAGGGCCTCGAGCTCCTCATCCTTGCCACGGAGCGCTGCGACAAGCTTTGCCTCACGCACGGTCAGGTCCTCTTCCTGGGAATCTAGTGCGGCTTGATGCTGGTTCCGGACGGCCTCGGCCGCGGCAGCCAAGTTCACCGCCTTTTCCTGGGCCTTCTCGATGTCAGCCATCTTCATGGTGAGCTCGACATTGTGCTTGGCCAATTCCTCCTGGAAGGCCCTCTGCTCCTCGCGAGTCTGCTGGAACCAGGTCTGCGTCTCAGCAACGCGCGCCTTGAAATCCACCTCCACCTGGTCCACCGTTGCCGTCCTGAACTTAACCTTGTCCAGACGGACACGATAGAGCGCCTGGAGTTTTCGGAAGTTGGCCCCCATAGCGCGAAAAAGCTGCTCTTCTGGAGAACCATCGCCGCCAACGCCCTGCTCATCGACAACCTCTAGCCCGGTGGCGGCAAGCACCTCGCCATCAAAGACTTCCCCTTCGGCGGGCGCTCGGGAACTTGACGCCCCTCGGAGATGGACGAAAAGATCGTCGCCCACCTTCTGATATCTGTCGAGGCCAGAGGTTGAGGAGGAGGGAGGCTGATCATCAACCACCTCTTCCTCGGCAGTGGCCTTGCCGGCTTCCCCAGCAGGCCCACCGTTGGCGCCCTCGGCAGAAGCCTCACCGGTCGCCTTGGCGGCCCCCGCAGCGGTGTCCTTGGCAGCATCCTTGGCGGCCTCATCAGCGGCGACCTCGTCAGCATCCCTGGCGGCCTCCGCCGCGGCCTGCTCAGCAATATTCCCAACAATAGTATCCACGTCCTCCATACCTATTGAAGGAGGTCCTGGGTAGTAATGGGAGCATTGAAGCCAAGAAAAAGAATAAGGGAAAAACAGAGACGGAGGACAGGCGACTCACCAGTGCCAGCCTGTGAAGCAGAAGTCCCCTCCCCGCCAGCATTTGGCGCCGTGGTAGAGTCACCAGCGCCCAAGTTCCCCTCTTCCTCCATGGGTGTGGGCTCCGTGCTTGATGCCCTTGCCGGGGACGCCCCTCGCGGCGGCGTAGTTGATGGGGGTGGTGTGTTGGGGGTAGCCCTCTACGGCTCCTCCTGCGCCGCTTCCCTCCTGCAAACCTGATAAGGTCAACACCATAGCATCGAACGCCTACCACGTGTCGATAAGAGGAGGGTGACGAACTTACGCTGGGGGCTGTGCTGGGGGCTGCTGTCCGGGCTGCTCAGCACCACTAGTGGCGACTTTGAAGCACTGGCCGGGGGCTGGCCGCCCGCCAAGGCCTTGGCCCTCTTCACCCTCTGGGCCAACGTCTCTGCATCCCTGCAAAAGCAAAATTGGATCAAGATGAGGAATGGAAATGGCCGTAAGGAACGGAGTACTTACTCGTCATCCATCCCCTCCTCTTCCACCACTTTCCTTTTCCTCTTTAGGCCGAGAGGCCCGAGATCAAAAGCGACCTCCGCGTAAACATCCGATTCGACATCTACCGGAGGAGGAGAAGATGGCGGGGTTTGTGCGCGCCCAGATGAGGAAGGGGATGTTGTCTTCTTCTTCTCAACGGCCTTCGTCAGGCTCTTGGCTGCCATGGCCCTCGTGTGACGCCCAGACCCCTCCAGGGTCAATTGAGGCCGCGTAGCCCTGCCGGGCCGGACCGGCTCGCCGGAGCCAGCCCGCCGTAGGACTCGCCCTCTTCCCCAGGTTGGCGTCAAGCCCTCCACCACGTCATCCTCCTCCGACGACTCATCGGCCGCGTCTTTGACAAGGGGAGCTCCAGTGTCGGCGCTGCTGACCTCCTCGGTGGCCACCACCCACCGGGTGAGCTCCTCTTCCTCCGCAGCCGTTGCGGCCTTGTCCTCCACACCCCCGGTGCTGCCGGCCTCCATGGCAAGCTATGAATCCCTCATCCTAGTGGCGATGTAGTCTAGCTCTTCCTGGGTGGTGCCAATGACAAGCCACCGCTCGGCGTCAGCATTGACATACACCTCGATCAGGGTGTCAAAGAATTGCTGCACATCCGCATCCTTCGGCTCCTTCCAGCTCGGGACAGGGCCGTGCGCATTACAGTCCGGCATCATGGCGATGATCTCGGACTGACCTGAATTGTTGCACAACGGGACCACCCCCGCTGGCAGCTTGAAAAACGGCCCCTTGAGGGCCTTGCCAACCTTTGCGGCAACCCTCGCGGCGTTTCCAGTCCGTTCGACCTCGCCATCGCGACCCACATCAAGCTGGAAAAGCCGCTGGCAGAAGTGGGCATGCGCCAACACTGTGAAATTGTGGTCGAGGCCGGGGCGGAGTCGCATAATGTCAGCCGGATTCGTAAAAAGCCAGGCTGGCCTCCCCTTGTTGTGCAACGGGGTGATCCAGCGACGAATGAAGTCCGCCCTGATCATCTCAAGGGTGAGTCCAGCCCGGGTGAGCCGGAGAATCCTAGTAGTGGCGACAGTGAGCCTCCCGTCGGCGGCGTCGACATCGCTCCAATCGCTGCCACGGATCGGCGGCACTCGACAGACCTTGCAGAATTCCGGCGGGTCTTCATCGTCAATCCAGCACCACCTGCCACGCCATTCCTCCCACCTCTCCTTCATGGCACCGTCCGGGTACGCCCCTTGGATCTTGGGATCCAGGTGACGCAACCAGAGATGGCACCTCCCGGCTAGATGCGAGGGAAGAAATAATGGTGGAAGAGCGCCGTGTTGGGCTGCACCCCGGCAAAGCCTTCACAAAGATGCGCGAAGAAAGCCATGCACGCCACCGCATTCGGAGTAAAATCCAAGAGGCGAAAGCCGAAGGTGTGCATAATGTCGCAGAAGAAATTGGAGAAAGGGGGGCATAACCCGCAAGAAAGATAATCGACGAAAAAGGGATACCAATTTGGAGCAGGATCGGCACAAGCAGCAGGAATGATGCGCATCGCCGGGTGTCCCGAATTCTCTCCCCCCGTCTTCGCTCCCCATAGGGGCCTGAAGGAGGCCCGGAGCTCATGAACATCAACCGTCGAGGGGAAGAAAAAGGCGGACTTCGTCCGGTCCCCCGACAGCACGCTCTCCGGCGGCTCCACAGTCCCAGCGCCCTTAGCCACCCCCTTGCCCTTGATGGATTTGGGCGCCATGGCGGCCAAGAAGTTTAGAGGGATGAGGAAGGGGGATGGCGGAGCAACGACGGCGGGCAACGGCGGAAGCTTAGGAAGGAAGGAAGAGAGGAAATGGCGGCTCTGAGATTGGAAAAGGCACGAGGAAAGAGGAGAAAGTGAGCAGCGCGCCCGTGGTTATTCCTTTTTTATGGGGGAAAACACGGGCCGCCTCCTTTCACATTAACTGTGGTGTGACGCATGCCCGCGGGAACCAACCCCACACATGCTGCCCACGTCACACGCACCTCCCCACACCGTGCCACGCGCGGGAGTCGTGGGAAGCGCAGCACGCGAAGAACCTTACCGCGGTAAAAACCGCCCCGCCTGCCCGCGCACCATTTTTGGGCCTAGCCCAACAACGCGTTGCACTTATGTGTGGCCCAGGCCCGGGGCCTCCTGTCGGTGTACAAAAAGAGGGGTACACTTTTTGTTCCCCTATAACTGTGCACGGGCAGTCTGAGCCACGGGCACCACCACACCAAGCAAGGCAAGGGAGGTGAGCCAGGGTAAGACCGAAGCTCAAGAGAACTAGAACGACGCCAAGGCCAAGACCACGAAGAGCAAAGGGGATGAAGCGGACTCCCCTGGCAAGATCCTTGCCGGGAGACAGTTCTAGCAGCCCCGGCAAGACCCTTGCCGCGGCGACTCGTCTCGCGCCTACGGAGCAAATCACCCTTGAGTCCACTGCCCCCAAAGGGCAAGGATTCGGGAGACATCCCCGTGGCGGCATGCAGATCTTTGTGAAGACATTCAAGATCAGATACGCACTAAGGATACGACAACCCTTGGCGGGATCCCAGCCGAGGAAGACCACAAGGCCCCCGGCAAGCGCCTTGCCGGGGATGAAAGCAGGCGCCTCGGCAAGGCCCTTACCGAGGACACCCGCAGGGCCACCATCAGGCCCACGCCGACTAAACCTCCATCACCGCATGCATGCAGCTGTCGACCCAACCAGCTGGGCAGGCACCCGCGTGGCGGCATGCAGATCTTCATGAAGACCCACCACTGTGCCACCTCAGCTGCCTGCCTACCTACATGGCATCATAGGCGTCGCTGGCCAGGGCGCGTGTCGACACAAGAAGGAGCGGCGATGGACAAGATAGATCTCTCCCCCGTCCCCGATAAAGCAAGGACACCTAAGCAAGGCGCATTAAATGCGCCTTGTCATGTAATGTGAGGGATAACCTCGCATCACTGTACCCTTTCCACCTCCTGTGTGCCACTGTGGCAACCCCTTTTTCTATAAAAGGAGGCCCGAGGTGACCAGGAGAAGGATTCGGCTTTTTGGAGCTCCTCACGCCCCATAGCTAGCTGAAGAACATAGATATACAATCCACCAAAGCAGGAGTAGGGTTTTACGCATCCTCGCGGCCCGAACCTGGATAAACGAATCATGTGCTATCTGTTCGATCCGCTCTTCTCACGACACCGCGCCCCGCTAACCACAGTAGGGATTCTTGTGATCCCATAGGTGTCGTTCCCACCGACAGCCGTAGCATGCACGTATGGTGAACCGTTATGTAACGAAGTTGGAGCATGAGGTATTTATTGATTGTCCACCTTATGAGTGGCGGTCGGGGACGAGCAATTGTATTTTCCTACCAATCCATCCCCCTAGGAGCATGCGCGTAGTACTTTGTTTCGATGACTAATAGATTTTTTTAATAAGCATGTGAGTTCTTTATGACTAATGTCAAGTCCACAGATTATACCCACTCTCACCCTAACATCATTGCTAGCCTCTTTGGCACCGTGCATTGCCCTTTCTCACCTTGAGAGTCGGTGCAAACTTCGTCGGTGCATCCAAACCCCGTGATATGATACGCTCTATCACATATAAGCCTCCTTATATCTTCCTCAAAACAGCCACCATACCTACTTATCATGGCATTTCCATAGCCATTCCGAGATATATTGCCATGCAACTTCCATCATCATCATCATATACATGACTTGATCATTTATTATCATCTTGCTTTGCATGATCGTAAGATAGCTAGCATGATGTTTTCATGGCTTGTCCGTTTTTTTGATTTCATTGCCACGCTAGATCATTGCACATCTCGGTAAACCGCCGGAGGCATTCATATAGAGTCATATCTTTGAGTTGTAAGTAAATAAAAGTGTGATGATCATCATTATTAGAACATTGTCCCATGTGAGGTTATCAAAATAAAAGTGGACAAAGAATCGCCCAAAAAAAGAGTGAGAGTCCAAAGAAGCCTACAAAAAAAGAAAAAAAGAAAAAAAAAGAGAAAAGAGAGAAGGGACAATGTTACTATCCTTTTACCACACTTGTGCTTCAGAGTAGCACCATGTTCTTCATATAGAGAGTCTCTTGAGTTATCACTTTCATATACTAGTGGGAATTTTCATTATAGAACTTGGCTTGTATATTCCAACGATGGGCTTTCTCAAGTGCCCTAGGTCTTCATGAGCAAGCAAGTTGGATGCACACCCACTTAGTTTTAGTTTGAGCTTTCATACACTTATAGCTCTAGTGCATCTGTTGCATTGCTATCCCTACTCATTGCATTGACATCAATTGATGGGCATCTCCATAGCCCGTTGATTAGCCGCGTCGATGTGAGACTTTCTCCCTTTTTTGTCTTCTCCACACAACCTCCATCATCATATTCTATTCCACCTATAGTGCCATATCCATGGCCCACGCTCATGTATTGCGTGAAAGTTGAAAAGGTTTGAGAACATCAAATGTATGAAACAATTGCTTGGCTTGTCAATGGGGTTGCGCATGATTTGAATATTTTGTGTGATGAAGATGGAGCATAGCCAGATCATATGATTTTCTAGGGATAACTTTCTTTGGCCATGTTATTTTGAAAAGATATGATTGCTTTATTAGTATGCATGAAGTATTATTGTCTTAATGTCAAATGATAGACTATTGCTTTGAATCGCTCGTGTCTTAATATTCATGCCATGATTAGATTACACGATCAAGATTATGCTAGGTAGCATTCCACATCAAAAGTTATATTTTTTATCATTTACCTACTCGAGGATGAGCAGGAATTAAGCTTAGGGATGCTGATACGTCTCCATCGTATCTATAATTTTTTATTGTTCCATGCCAATATTATACAACTTTCATATACTTTTGGCAATCTTTATACTATTTTTGTGACTAACATATTGAGCCGTGCCCAGTGCCAGTTCCTGTTTGTTGCATGTTTTTGTTTCGCAGAAAATCCATATCACACGGAGTCCAAACGGGATAAAAACTTACGGAGATTTTTTTGGAATATATGTGATTTTTGGGAAGAAGAATCAACGCGAGATGATGCCTGAGGGGGCCACGAGGCACGGGGCGCGCTCTAGGGGGTTGGGCACACCCCTGACCCTCATGGCCACCCCACAAGGAGGTTGGTGCCCTTCTTTCTCCGCAAGAAAGTCAATATCCGGATACAAATCATGTTAAAATTTCAGCCCAATCGGAGTTACGGATCTCTGGGAATATAAGAAACGGTGAAAGGCCAAAATCTGGAACGCAAAAATAGAGAGAGACAAAGAGACATATCCAATCTCGGAGGGGCTCTCACCCCTCCACCGCCATGGAGGCCATGGACTAGAGGGGAAGCCCTTCTCCCATCTAGGGGGAAGGTCAAGGAAGAAGAAGAATAAGGGGTGCCCTCTCCCCCTCTCTCCAGGTGGCACCGGAACGCCGCCGGGGCCATCATCGTGTGACGACAATCTACACCAACACCCCTGTCATCTTCACCAACATCTTCATCACCTTCCCCCCTCTATCTACAGCAGTCCACTCTCCCGCAACCCGCTCTACCCTCTACTTGAACATGGTGCTTTATGCTTCATATTATTATCCAATGATGTGTGGCCATCCTATGATGTCTGAGTAGATTTTCGTTATCCTATCGGTAATTTGTGAATTGCTATGATTGGTTTAATTTGCTTGTGGTTATGTTGTTGTCCTTTGGTGCCCATCATATGACCACACGCGTGGATCACACCATAGGGTTAGTTTTATGTTGATAGGACTATGTATTGGAGGGCAAGAGTGACACAAGGTTCAACCTAGCATAGAAATTGATGCATACGGGATTGAAGGGGGACCAATATATCTTAATGCTATTGTTGGGTTTTACCTTAATGAACGTTAGTAGTTGCGGATGCTTGCTAATAGTTCCAATCATAAGTGCATAGAATTCCATGTCAGGGATGGCATGCTAGCAGTGGCCTCTCCCACATAAAACTTGCTATCGGTCTAGTAAAGTAGATAATTGCTTAGGGACAATTTCGCAACTCCTACCACCACTTTTTCACACTCGCTATACTAACTTTATTGCTTCTTTACCTAAAATAGCCCCTAGTTTTTATTTATGTGCTCTTGATATTCTTGTAAACCTATCCCGTTACACCTACAAAGTACTTCTAGTTTTATACTTGTTCTAGGTAAAGCGAACATTAAGCGTGCATAGAGTTGTATCGGTGGTCGATAGAACTTGAGGGAATATTTGTTCTACCCTAAACCCTATTGCTATGATTGGTTTAATTTTCTTGTGGTTATGTTGCTGTCCTTTGGTTCCCATCATATGAGCGCACACATGGATCACACCATAGGGTTAGTTGTATGTTGATAGGACTATGTATTGCAGGGCAAGAGTGACACAAGGTTCAACCTAGCATAGAAATTGATGCATACGGGATTGAAGGGGGACCAATATATCTTAATGCTATGGTTGGGTTTTACCTTAATGAACGTTAGTAGTTGCGGATGCTTGCTAATAGTTCCAATCATAAGTGCATAGAATTCCAAGTCAGGGATGGCATGCTAGCAGTGGCCTCTCCCACATAAAACTTGCTATCGGTCTAGTAAAGTAGACATTTGCTTAGGGACAATTTCGCAACTCCTACCACCACTTTTTCACACTCGCTATACTAACTTTATTGCATCTTTACCTAAAATAGCCCCTAGTTTTTATTTATGTGCTCTTTATATTCTTGCAAACCTATCCCGTTACACCTACAAAGTATTTCTAGTTTTATACTTGTTCTAGGTAAAGCGAACATTAAGCGTGCGTAGAGTTGTATCGGTGGTCGATAGAACTTGAGGGAATATTTGTTCTACCTTTAACTCCTCGTTGGGTTCGACACTCTTACTTGTAAAAAGAGGATACAATTGATCCCCTATACTTGTGGGTTATCAAGACCGACACGGCTAACAGAAGTTGATGTGTGTGTTCTAGGCGCCTCCACCCCGTGAGGGAGTCCTGGATTAAGGGGTCCTCGGGCGTCCGGACTATGTAACATGGGCCAGACTAATGGGCTGTGAAGATACAAGACAGAAGACTTCTTCCCGTGTCCGGATGGGACTCTCCTTTGCGTGGATGGTAAGCTTGGTGTTCGGATATGTAGATTCCTTTTTTTGTAAACCGACTCTGTACAACCCTAGGCCCCTCCGGTGTCCATATAAATCGGAGGGTTTAGTCCGTAGGGGCAATCACAATCATACACGCTAGACATCTAGGGTTTCGCCATTGCGATCTCATGGTAGATCAACTCTTGTAATCCTCATACTCACCAATATCAGCGAAGCAGGACGTAGGGTATTACCTCCACCAAGAGGGCACGAACCTGGGTAAAACATCATGTCCCCTGTCTCCTGTTACCATCAACCCTAGACGCACAGTTCGGGACCCCCTACCCGAGATCCGCCAATTTTGACACCAAAATTGGTACTTTCATTGAGAGTTCCGCTGCATCGTCACCAGAAGGTTAGATGGCTCCATCAATCATCTACAACAATGCTACCCTGGGGGAGGTTTTCCACCCCGGTCAGATCTTTTTGTTTGGCGGCTTCGCACTACGGGCCAACTCGCTTGGCCATCTAGAGCAAATCGACAGCTACGCCCCAGGTCACCAGATTAGTTTTGGAAACTTGGATTATGTCGCTGACATCCGAGGAGAGTTGATCTTCCAAGGATTCATGACCCCAACCTCCGCTCTGGCCTTAGAGCTGGAGCGCGTCGCCAAGTCTGAAGACGGGATTTCTAAACCCGTCGGACTATCTGTGGCTACTAAGCCCAGTACGGGAGAGCCGGAGGAAGCAGTGTCGCTGGCAACCATCACAAAGCCGGACTCTTCCCCGGACACTGGCTCCGAACTCTCGGAGTCATCATCGTGTGAGCTCGGCTGAGTAATCCCCTTCGCGTCGTATTCCATAGATTCTGTTCTCCCTGTCCAAACCTCACCTTTAAGCGAGGCTCTAGACTTGGTGCGATCCCTCGTCATCACGAAGGAGCAACATCCGAGCTACGCCCAACCCAGACTAGGGTATAAGAGCAGAGAATTTTACGTCCCACCCACAACCCACTTCATCGCCACTGTCGAGGACTTAAGTGACATGCTCGATTACGGCTCCGAAGACATCGACGGTATGGACGACGATGCCGGAGAAGAGCAGGCCCAAAACCCATTGTTTATCGGACGCTGGACGACCACCTCTTCATATGATGTATACATGGTGGATACACCCAAGGAGGGTGACGACGATAAAGAGAAAATCCAGTAGAGGATAAACCTCCCGAGATACAACCAAAACGCCGACGGCGCCGCTCTAAATCACGCCGCAGCAAAGACAACAATATTGGCACGAGCGACAACAACACTCCGAACGATGCCGAAGACCAAGAAACCCCCGTCGAGCAAAACTATGAACAAGACGACTGGGAGGATGGGCAAGTTAGCCCTGATGAACAGGCCGTAAACGAAGACTCGGAGGATAGTAATTACCTTCCACTCTCTGAGGATGAGGTGAGCCTCGGCGACAAAGACTTTATCATGCCTGAGGAACCTCTCGAGCAGGAGCGCTTTAAGCAACGGCTAATAGCCACTGCAAGGAGTCTGAAAAAGAAATAACAACAACTTCAAGATGATCAAAATCTACTTAATGATAGATGGACTAATGTCCTGGCAGCCGAGTAATACGGCCTCGTGCGCCCAACCAAAAGTTACCTGAAGCGTAAACTGCTACCTCAATTCGATGACGAGGCACTGGAGCCCGTACAAGCAACACGTAATGCGGCTGACTGACCACCACGTGGCTGGGACAAAACAACAACTCAAGCCGATCACTGGCCCATACCATCTCACTGTAAAGGTACAGACACAACGGCTCAAGGTTACACATATGACCTACGGCAGGACCTGAAGAATAAAGCAGGTCCAGCCAGGTCTATCTACGGATCATGGGGGCGTGCCTCGACAAGCGATGATGGCTATCAAGCCAAACATGACAAGCATAATCACGCCCGGGACGAAAGCCGCAGACGGACTCCATCCGAACTACGCCGCGACCTGGCCCGATATAGAGGTGCCGCACACCCCCTCTGCTTCACTGATGAAGTAATGGAGCATGAATTCCCAGAAGCATTTAAACCCGTAAATATCGAATAATATGATGGAACAACAAATCCCGCAGTATGGATTGAGGACTTCCTTCTCCATATTCATATGGCCCACAATGATGATCTTCATGCCATCAAATACCTTCCGCTAAAACTCAAGGGACCAGCTCGACATTGGTTAAACAACCTGCCCGAAAACTCCATTGGCAGCTGGGAGGACTTGGAAGACGCCTTCCGCGACAACTTCCAGGGCACATACGTCCGACCCCCGGATGCTGACGACTTAAGTCACATAGTTCAAGAGCCCGGAGAGTCAACCAGGAAATTCTGGACAAGGTTCTTAACTAAAAAGAACCAGATCGTTGACTGCCCGGATGCCGAAGCCCTAGCGGCCTTTAAGCACAGCATCTGCTACGAATGGCTCGCCCGACACCTCGGCCAAGAAAAGCCGAAGTCCATGGCTGCCCTTAGAGCAATTATGACCCGCTTTTGTGCGGGTAAAGATAGTTGGCTAGCTTGTAGCAATCATAATGCAAGTGAACCTGGCACCTCTGAAGCCAAGAATAGCAACGGCAAGCCCTGATGCAACAGGCATAAGCGTCGAAACAATGGCGACAATACTGATGACACGACGGTCAACGCCGGATTCAGTGGCTCCAAGTCCGGACAGCGGAAGAAGCCATATAAAAGGAACAATTCGGGCTCTTCAAGCTTGGACCACATACTCAATCATCCATGTCAGATCCATGGCACCCCTGATAAACCAGCCTATCATACCCACCGGAGTTGTTGGGTTTTAAACAGGCCAGCAAGTTAAATGCCGAAGACAAGGAGAAGGGGTCGCAAAGTGATAATGACGACGAGGAGCCCCGTCCGTCGAACATAGGGGGACATAAGAAGTCCCCCCCAGGTTAAAATGGTGAGCTTGATATACGCTGCCCATATACCCAAGAGGGAGCGCAAACATGTGCTCAGGGACGTCTATGCGATAGAGCCAGTTGCCCCAACATTCAACCCATGGTCGTCCTTCCCAATCACCTTCGATCACAGGGACCATCCAACCAGTATCCGGCACGGCATTTCAGCCGCACTGGTCCTTGACCCATTGATGGATTCCACCTCACACGAGTCCTCATGGACGATGGCAGCAGCCTCAACCTGCTCTATCAGGATACAGTCCGGAAAATGGGCATTGATCCATCAAGGATCAAGCCCACATAAACTACCTTTAAAGGAGTAATACCAGGTGTAGAGGCCCACTGCACGGGTTCAATCACATTGGAAGTTGTCTTCGGATCCCCGGACAACTTCCGAAGCGAAGAATTGATCTTTGACATCGTCACCTTACGCAGTGGCTATCACACATTGCTTGGATGAACTGCATTTGCCTGATTCAATGCGGTGCCACACTATGCTTATCTTAAACTTAAGATGCCCGGACCATGCGGTGTCATAATAGTCAATGGAAACACGGAGTGCTCCCTCCATACTGAGGAGCACACCGCAGCCCTGGCAGCAGAAGTACAGAGCGTCTTTATCAAGAAGAACCTTAATTCGGCGGCCAAGCTCCCGAACGCTGTCAAACGAGTCCGGACTACTCTGCAGTAGGACAGTCCAGCTCGTCAGGAGCTCGACTAGCAATTCGGCCTCCGTCTCAGTCCCGACCAAATGGCGGCGTACGTACCGCACATACATAACTACGCACTCAAAATACCATGGGCATAGACGGAGGCGTAACTTGATTGTGGTCCATCATACGACTCCAACACATACTTTCCCTTTTCCATTTTACCATTTTTTGGTCTCTTCTCTACAGGCCCCTCTCGACGGCCTGATCATCGGTCCTTTCGAAGGACGGATATACCAAGGTGGCAATCAGCACAAGCGTGTGGGGGAATCTCTAGATGTTCTTCCTGACGATCATTCTACCTGTTTTCAGGACCCGCACGCAGCTCCCCCTTGGTCTTGGCATGTTAAATAGCCCTGTTGCTTATCGCACTATTTGTACAAATATGCTTTGACGTATCAATCAAATTATAATGGAAACAGTTTGCGGTCCAACTTACGTGGCACTAGCCTACTACTTCATTTTATTCTTATCGACTGCACCCATACACTTTGGTACTCTTAAAATCGCCAGGGGCTTCATTATGCTCCATACTAGGGCAACAAAGTCCGAACACTTTTTACAGTATAGTTCGGCACCCCGAATTTTAGCATTATATGCATCGGCTCTGAATCATGTCTTTGGTCAATAGTTGGGTTGCCCAGCTCCTATGCTTGCTACCTTACGTTTCATCCTATCGGCTAGGGTAGTAAAGGGAGTACTACTGCGATTGTTGATAACCCACAAGTATAGGGGATCGCAACAGTTTTCAACCCAAATTTATTGATTCGACACAAGGGGAGCCAAAGAATATTCTCAAGTATTAGCAGCTGAGTTGTCAATTCAACCACACCTGGAAACTTAATATCTGCAGCAAAGTGTTTAGTAGCAAAGTAATATGATAGTGGTGATAACGGTAGCAAAAGGTAACATTAGTAAAAGTAATGTTTTTGGTATTTTGTAGTGATGATAGCAACAGCAACGGAAAAGTAAATAAGCGGAGAACAATATATGGAAAGCTCGTAGGCAATGGATCGGTGATAGAGAATTATGCCGGATGCGGTTCATCATGTAACAGTCATAACCTAGGGTGACACAGAACTAGCTCCAGTTCATTGTTATAATGTAGGCATGTATTCCGAATATAGTCATACGTGCTTATGGAAAAGAACTTGCATGACATATTTTGTCCTACCCTCCCGTGGCAGCGGGGTCCTTATGAAAACTAAGGGATATTAAGGCCTCCTTTTAATAGAGAACCAGAACAAAGCATTAACACATAGTGAATACATGAACTCCTCAAACTACGGTCATCACCGGTAAGTATCCCGATTATCGTCACTTCGGGGTTAACGGATCATAACACATAATAGGTGACTATAGACTTGCAATATAGGATCAAGAACACTCATATATTGATGAAAACATAATAGGTTCAGATCTGAAATCATGGCACTCGGGCCCTAGTGACAATCATTAAGCATAGCAAAGTCATAGCAACATCAATCTCAGAACATAGTGGATACTAGGGATCAAACCCTAACAAAACTAACTCGATTACATGATAGATCCCATCCAACCCATCACTGTCCAGCAAGCCTACGATAGAATTACTCACGCACGACGGTGAGCATCATGAAATTGGTGATGGAGGATGGTTGATGATGACGATGGCAACGGATTCCCCTCTCCGGAGCCCCGAACGGACTCCAGATCAGCCCTCCCGGGAGGGTTTAGGGCTTGGCGGCGGCTCCATATCATAAAACGCGATGAAATCTTCTCTCCTATTTTTCTCTCCCTGAAAGCAGTTATATAGAGTTGGAGTGGGAGTCGGGAGGTCTCCAGGGGCCCACGAGGTAGGGGGCGCGCCCTAGGGGGGGGGGGGCGCCCCCCACCCTCGTGGCAAGGGTGTGGCCCCCTGGTCTTCATATTTGGCGAGGATTTTTTATTATTTATTGTAAGATATTCTGTGGAGTTTCAGGTCATTCCGAGAACTTTTCTTTTCTACACATAAAACAACATCATGGCAATTCTCCTGAAAACATCGCCAGTCCGGGTTAGTTCCATTCAAATCGTACAAGTTAGAGTCCAAAACAAGGGCAAACGTGTTTGGAAAAGTAGATACGGCGGAGACGTATCAACTCCCCCAAGCTTAAACCCTTGCTTGTCCTCAAGCAATTCAGTTGACAAACTAAAAAAATAAAGAATAACTTTTACAAACTCTGTTTGCTCTTGTTTTTGTAAATATGTCAAGCTAGCATTCAATTTTTCAGCAAAGATTATAACTAACCACATTTGCAATAATTCTCAGGTCTCATGATTACCCATATCAATAGCATAATCAACTAGCAAACGATAATAATAAATCTTGGATGACAATACTTTCTTAAAACAATCATAATATGATATAACAAGATGGTATCTCGCTAGCCCTTTCTGAGACCGCAAAACATAAATGCAGAGAACCTTTAAAGATCAAGGACTGACCAGACATTGTAATTCATGGTAAAAGAGATCCAATCATAGTCACACCCAATATAAATTAACAGTGATGAATGCAAATGACAGCTCCGCTCTCCAGCTAGTGCTTTTAATAAGAGGGTGATGACTCAACATAAAAGTAAATGGATAGGCCCTTCACAGAGGGAAGTAGGGATTTGTAGAGGTGCCAGAGCTCGGTTTTGAATCAGAGGTGAATAATATTTTGAGCGGTATACTTTCATTGTCAACATAACAACCAAGAGATGGCGATATCTTCCATGCTACACACATTATAGGCGGTTCCCAAACAGAATGGTAAATTTTATACGCCCCCTCCACCAACAAACATCAATCCATGGCTTGCTCGAAACAACGAGTGCCTCCAACATACATCAGGTCCTAGGGGGAGTTTTGTTTTGCAATTATTTTTGATTTAGTTTGCATAAAGCATGGGACTGGGCATCCCGGTGACCAGCCATTTTCTTGCGAGTGAGGAGCGGAGTCCACTCCTCTTGAGAATAACCCGCCTAGCATGGAAGATACAGGCAGCCCTAGTTGATACATGAGCTATTCGAGCATACAAAACAAGATGATTATTTGAAGGTTTAGAGTTTGGCACATACAAATTTACTTGGAACGGCAGGTAGATACCGCATATAGGAAGGTATAGTGGACTCATGTGAAATAACTTTGGGGTTTAAGGGATTGGATGCACAAGTAGTATTCCCGCTTAGTACAGGTGAAGGCTAGCAAAAGATTGGGAAGCGACCAACTAGAGAGTGACAACAGTCATGTACATGCATTAAAATTAATAAACATTGGATGCAAGCATGAGTAGGATATAATCCACCATGAACATAAATATTGTGAAGGCTATGTTGATTTGTTTCAACTACATGCATGAACATGTGCCAAGTCAAGTCACTTAAATCATTCAGAGGAGGATACCACCCTATCATACCACATCATAACCATTTTAATAGCATGTTTGCACGCAAGGTAAACCATTATAACTCATAGCTAATCAAGCATGGCACAAGCAACTATGATCTCTAATTGTCATTGCGAACATGTTTATCCATAACAAGCTGAATCAAGAATGATGAACTCATCATATTTACAAAAACAAAAGAGGTCGAGTTCGTACTAGTTTTTCTCATCTTAGCCAGTCCATCATATATCGTCATAATTGCCTTTCACTTGCACGACCGAACGATGTGAATAATAATAAGAGTGCACATGCATTGGACTAAGCTGGAATCTGCAAGCATTCAATAAACAGGAGAAGACAAAGCAATATGGGCTCTTGGTTAAATCAACAATAAAGCATATAAGATCAACTTCAACAATTTAATCATGGTCTTCTCCTATAGACCCCCCAAGAAAAGAAAAGAAATAAAACTATTTACACAGGAAAGCTCCCAACAAGCAAAAGAAGAACAAGAAATGTTTTTGGGTTTTCTTTTTAATTACTACTACAAGCATGGAAAGTAAATTAATTAAAAGCTACAACTAATTTTTTTGGTTTTTTCTTAAGGTTTATTAAACACACAAGAAGAAAGCATAAAAGGAAATAAACTAGCATGGATGATACAATGAAAAAGTATGAACACCGACATCTAGCAATGAGTGTGTGTGAACATAAATATAATGTCGGTGAGAAATACGTACTCCCCCAAGCTTAGGCTTTTGGCCTAAGTTGGTTTATGGCCACAGCTGGCTTGGCTGATATCCATAATAATAGTTGTTGGGGTCGTACTGTGATGCAGCAGCTATCGCCTGCTGAGCTGCAGCGTGGCGACGAGCATCCTCTTCTCTCCTCTCGTACTCATCTGCCTCCTCTCTGGTAATAGTATATCCTCCTCTTGCCTGATAATCAAAGAAAGTAGGAGCAGGGAGAGTAATACGGACAACACGGCGTCTGTCAAAGATTAGTCGGTACTGGAGAGGTGATTCGTTCCTCTCGACAAAATGGTGAGAAACCATAGAATCAAAATCTAAATAAGCAGGAGGCAACTCCATGTCTCCTTCGCAAACGTCTATCTCAACAAATTTAGCTAAGCGGGTTGCATAAATTCCTCCAAAGAAATCTCCATTATATCTATTATGATGCAACCTACGAGCTACAATGGCTCCCATATGATAAGATTGGTCTCCTGAGACAACACTCCTGAGAATGCTAAGGTCAGGGACACACATGTGACATGCTTCATCCTTAGCACTTATACACCTACCTATGAAGAGAGCAAAATAATGTATAGAAGGAAAGTGAATGCTCCCTATGGTAGCTTGCGTTATATCTCTAGATTCCCCTATAGTTATACTAGCAAGAAAGTTTCTAAATTCAGATTTAGGGGGATCCCTAACACTACCCCATTGTGGATGTTTGCAAGCAAAAGTGAAATCCTCTAAGTCCATGGTATAAGATTTGTTATAAAGATCAAACATGACTGAAGGAGAATTACGCGAAGATGAATACTCAAACCTCCTCACAAAAGATCTTGTGAGATCATGATACTGGGGGCATTTGTCTTCCTCAAAGTCCTCAAGACCGGCATTACACAAATATGCATTAAATTCTTCTTTAATTCCTACATGATCCATAAAATTTTCAGAAGGCCACTCACAAGGACGCACTGGAGCGTCTCTTGGTGGCTCTTCGTCAGCATCAGGCATTGCAAGCCTGGGTCCTTGCTTCCTTGAAGAACCACCTTGGAACATTTTCCTAAGCACATTTCTTCCTCTGAAAAATTCTGAAAATTTTTAGTAACTTCAAAATAAAAGTAAACCAAACTCAATAATATTGATAGCAACCACTCCTACAAGTGCCTAGGGCGTATATCATGCATCAAAACAACTTTTGACCATATAAATTTGACATGCAAGCTCAAGAACAGGGTCACCTAAGCAGCAAAAATTTGCAATGAATAAAGCACTAGAACAAAAACTAATTGGACCAATGGAGGAGTCACATACCAAGGAACAATCTCCCCAAGCAGTTTTGTGAGAGGTGCTTTGAGCAAGGAGATCGAAAATGGCAGCAAAGAGGGCTGGAACTCATGCTTGAGTTGGTTTTTCGTGTTTTTGGGAGGAAGAAGAAGAGGATGGGTGCAGGAATAAGTGGAGGAGGGCCACCATGGGCCCATGAGGCAGGGGGCACGCCCTCCACCCTCGTGGCAAGGTGGTTGGCCCCGTTGTTGTGTTCTTTGTTCCATAAATCCTCAAATATTCTAGAAAAAATCATATTTAATTTTTAGGGCATTTGGAGAACTTTTATTTTCGAGGTATTTTTACATTGCGCGGATAATCAGATAACAGACAGAAAATTATTATTTTTACTTTATTTCAACTAAATAAAAGAAAGTATAGAGAGGGTACATAAGGTTGTGCTTCTAGTTTCATCCATCTCATGCTCGTCAAAAGGAATCCACTAACAAGGTTGATCAAGTCTTGTTAACAAACTCATTCCGATTAACATGAAATAGGAGAAATTTCGAATAACACTAGGTTACCTCAGCGGGGATATGCACATCCCCAATAATAAGTATATCATATTTCTTCTTGATAGTAGGAAGAGGAAATTCAAAACCTCCAAATATAATCGATGGAATTTTTCCGATAGAATTGATACTATGAACTTGAGGTTGTTTCCTCGGAAAGTGTACCATATGCCCATTACCATTAACATGAAAAATGGCATTGCCTTTGTTGCAATCAATAAAAGCCCCTATAGTATTAAGAAAAGGTCTTCCAAGAATAATAGACATACTATCGTCCTTGGGCATATCAAGAATAACAAAGTCCATTAAAATAGTAACGTTTGCAACCACAACAGGCACATCCTCACAAATACCGACAGGTATAGCAGTTGATTTATCAGCCATGTGCAAAGATATTTCAGTAGGTGTCAACTTATTCAAGTCAAGTCTACAACATAAAGAGAGAGGCATAACACTAACACCGGCTCCAAGATCACATAAAGCAGTTTTAACATAGTTTCTTTTAATGGATCATGGTATAGTAGGTACTCCTGGATCTCCAAGTTTCTTTGGTATTCCACCCTTAAAAGTATAATTAGCATGCATGGTGGAAATTTCAGCTTCTGGTATCTTTCTTTTATTTGTAACAATATCTTTCATGTACTTAGCATAAGGATTCAGTTTGAGCATATCAGTCAAGCGCATACGCAAAAATATAGGTCTAATCATTTCAGCAAAGCGCTCAAAATCCTCATCATCCTTTTTCTTGGATGGTTTGGGAGGAAAAGGCATGGGTTTCTGAACCCAAGGTTTTTTCTTTACCATGTTTCCTAGCAACAAAGTCTTTCTTATCATAACGTTGATTCTTTGATTGTGGGTTATCAAGATCAACAGCAGGTTCAATTTCTACATCATTATCATTACTAGGTTGAGCATTATTATGAACATCACCATTAACATTTTCATTAGGTTCATGTTCATTGCCAGATTGTGTTTCAGCATCAGACATAGAGATATCATTTGGATTATCAGGTGGTTCAGCAATAGGTTCACTAGAAGTTTGCACAGTTCTATCATTTTTCTTTTTCTTCTTTTTAGAAGAACTAGGTGCATCAATTTTATTTCTCTGAGAATCTTACTCAATTCTCTTAGGGTGGCCTTCAGGATACAAAGGTTCCTAAGTCATTCTACCAGTTCTAGTATCCACTTTAACAACATAATTATTTTTCTTACTATTCATCTCATTGAGCAATTCCTTTTGAGCATTAAGTACTTGTTCCACTTGAGTGGTAACCATAGAAGCATGTTTGCTAATAAGTTTAAGTTCACCTCTAATATTAGCCATATAATCACCCAAATATTTAATCATATCAGCATCTTGTTTTAATTGTCTACCAAAATAAGCATTGAAGTCTTCTTGTTTAAACATAAAATTATCAAACTCATCCAAGCATTGACTAGCAATTTTAGCAGGAGGGATTTCAGCTTTATCATATCTATAGAGAGAATTTACCTTTACTACCTGTGTCGGGTTATCGGGTCTGGAGGTTCTTTAATAAATAAAGGGTCAAGATCATATGTTTCTTCAATATGCGGTAAATTAAGACCATGTATTTCTTCAATAGGAGGTAAATTCTTAACATCTTCAGCTTTAATACCTTTTTCTTTCATAGATTTCTTTACCTCTTGCATATCTTCGGGACTGAGAAATAGAACACCTCTCTTCTTCGGAGTTGGTTTTGGAATAGGATCATTAATTGGAGCAGGAGCTGGCTCAGGAGCTGCCCAATTATTTTCATTTGTCAACATATTATTCAATAAGATTTTAGCTTCATCCGATGTTCTTTCCCTGAAAAGAGAACCGGCACAACTATCCACTTAATCTCTGGAAGCATCGGTTAGTCCATTATAAAAGATATCAAGTATTTCATTTTTCTTAAGACGATGATAGGCAAAGCATTAAGTAACTTGAGAAGGCTCCCCCAAGCTTGTGGGAGACTCTCTTCTTTAATTTGCACAAAGTTGTATATTTCCTTTAAAGCAGCTTGTTTCTTATGAGCAGGGAAATATTTAGCAGAGAAGTAGTAAATCATATCCTGGGGACTACGCACACAACCAGGATCAAGAGAATTAAACCATATCTTAGCATCACCCTTTAATGAGAACGGAAATATTTTAAGGATATAAAAGTAGCGAGATCTCACATCATTAGTGAACAGGGTGGCTATATCATTTAATTTAGTAAGATGTGCCACAACAATTTCAGATTCATAGCCATGAAAAGGATCAGATTCAACCAAAGTAATTATATCAGGATCAATTGAGAATTCATAATCCTTATCAGTAACACAGATAGGTGAAGTAGCAAAAGCAGGGTCAGGTCTCATCCTAGCATTTAGAGATTTCTTATTCCATTTAGCTAATAACCTTTTGAGTTCATATCTATCTTTGCAAGCTAAAATAGCTAAAGAAGCTTCTTGATCAAATAAATAACCCTCAGGAATAACAAGTGATTCTTCATCATCACTTTCATCATCATAATCAGATTCAATATTTTCAATCTCTCTAGCCCTAGCAAGTCGTTCCTCGAGAAAATCACCAAATTGCACAGTAGTATCAAGCATAGAAGTAGTTTCATCATAAGTATCATGTATAGAAGAAGTAGCATCATCAATAACATGCGACATATTAGAACGAATAGCAGAAGCAGGTTTAGGTGTCACAAGCTTACTCATAACAGAAGGTGAATCAAGTGTAGAGCTAGATGGCAGTTCCTTACCTCCCCTCGTAGTTGAGGGATAAACTGTTGTCTTAGAATCTTTCAAATTCTTCATAGTGTCCAGCAGATATAAATCCCAAGTGACTCAAAGAATAGAGCTATGCTCCCCGGCAACGGCGCCAGAAATTAGTGTTGATAACCCACAAGTATAGGGGATCACAACAGTTTTCGAGGATAGAGTATTCAACCAAATTTATTGATTCGACACAAGGGGAGCCAAAGAATTTTCTCAAGTATTAGCAGCTGAGTTGTCAATTCAACCACACCTAGAAACTTAATATCTGCAGCAAAGTGTTTAGTAGCAAAGTAATATGATAGTGGTGATAACGGTAGCAAAAGGTAACAATAGTAAAAGTAATGTTTTTGGTATTTTGTAGTGATGATAGCAACAGCAACGGAAAAGTAAATAAGCGGAGAACAATATATGGAAAGCTCGTAGGCAATGGATCGGTGATAGAGAATTATGCCGGATGCGGTTCATCATGTAACAGTCATAACCTAGGGTGACACAAAACTAGCTCCAGTTCATTGATATAATGTAGGCATGTATTCCGAATATAGTCATACATGCTTATGGAAAAGAACTTGCATGACATATTTTGTCCTACCCTCCCGTGGCAGCGGGGTCCTTACGGACACTAAGGGATATTAAGGCCTCCTTTTAATAGAGAACCGGAACAAAGCATTAACACATAGTGAATACATGAACTCCTCAAACTACGGTCATCACCGGTAAGTATCCCGATTATTGTCACTTCGGGGTTAACGGATCATAACACATAATAGGTGACTATAGACTTGCAAGATAGGATCAAGAACACTCATATATTGATGAAAACATAATAGGTTCAGATCTGAAATCATGGCACTCGGGCCCTAGTGACAAGCATTAAGCATAGCAAAGTCATAGCAACATCAATCTCAGAACATAGTGGATACTAGGGATCAAACCCTAACAAAACTAACTTGATTACATGATAGATCCCATCCAACCCATCACCGTCCAGCAAGCCTACGATGTAATTACTCACGCACGACGGTGAGCATCATGAAATTGGTGATGGAGGATGGTTAATGATGATGATGGCGACGGATTCCCCTCTCCGGAGCCCTGAACGGACTCCAGATCAGCCCTCCTGGGAGGTTTTAGGGCTTGGCGGCGGCTTTGTATCGTAAAATGCGATGCAATCTTCTCTCCTATTTTTTTTCTCCCCGAAAGCAGTTATATAGACTTAGAGTTGGATTCGGGAGGTCTCTAGGGGGCCCACGAGGTAGGGGGCGCGCCCTAGGGGGGCCCATCCTCGTGGCAAGGGTGTGGCCCCCTGGTCTTTATCTTTGGCGAGGATTTTTTATTATTTATTGTAAGATATTCCGTGGAGTTTCAGGTCATTCCGAGAACTTTTCTTTTGTGCACATAAAACAACATCATGGCAATTCTCCTAAAAACAACGTCAGTCCGGGTTAGTTCCATTCAAATCATACAAGTTAGAGTCCAAAACAAGGGCAAAAGTGTTTGGAAAAGTAGATACGACAGAGACGTATCAATTGTGTTTCTGGTTTATCCGAGCAAACACCTCAGTAGAGAAAGTTGAAAACTGACTGTCATGATACGGCGAAAGCTGGTCAGCTATTTGGAGGTTACAAATCTTTTATGATTTTTTCTGGATTATGCGACGAATCGGCCTTTACCCGATCAGGTGTCTACAGCACCCTAGTCCAAATTAAATACTAATTAGGCGCTGCGCCTATATTTCTATTGTCAAACTCCTATGGTTAAGTGAGAGTGATAAAGCCACATAGTCCGATTGCCTGGTTCGTTGCGCTAAACACCTCCTTGAAGGACCAAACTCCTATGGTTAAGTGAGAGTGTTTAGATTCCATCCTGAACACCCCCGTACTACCTACGTGGGGGCTGAAGCCGACGAATGGCCAGCTCTCAGACTTAACAAAACGACTGCACAGGAGGTAAAAAATTTCAAACAACAAACATTATATTACATGACGACTTTGTTTCATAATACATGAAGGGATAACATGAATGACATCATTCAAAGATAATGTCTTTTGAACAATGGCCCTCTATAATGCGGGATCCCTTCAGGAGATCATCAAAATACCGCTCGGGCGTGCGGTGCTCCTTGCCCACAGGCGGTCCCTCGGTGGCGAGCTTGACGATGTCCATCTTCTCCCACTGCACCTTGACATGGGCGAAGGCCATCCGCGCACCTTCAAGGCAGACCGACCGCTTGATGGCATCAAGGAGAGGGCAGCCATTGACCAACCGCTTCATGAGCCCGAAGTAGCTACTGGGTATGGCGTCGGCAGGCCATAGACAGATTATAAAATCCTTTATGGCCAGTTCGGCCACCCTATGCAGTTTAGTCAGCCGCTTCAGCTGATCACTAAAGGGCACTAGATGCTCTGGCGCAAGGTATTGCGACCAGAACAACTTCTCCGTTGAGCTCCCCTCTTCGTCTCAGAAGAATTCCGCAGCGTCGGAAACACTACATGGCAGATCCTCAAATGCCCCTGGAGAACTCCAAATCCGGTTCAGGAAGAGGAACCTTTTCTTCACATACTTGCTCTGCATAATAAAGGCCTTACCCGCCACGATTTTTCTAGCCTCCTGAATTTCCTGGAGGGCACCCTGGGCTTCAACCCGGGCATCATGTGCGTTTTGGTGGGCCTTGGCGAGTTTGGACTCTTGGTCCGCAATATTGCGCTCCAAGGACTCACATTTCTTCACGGCGTCGTGGAGCTCCCGCTGGACGTCACCAACCCTGGCCTCATGTTTCTCGCGAGCGGCTTGTTCCTTTGTCGCTCTCTCCTGGGCTTCGGCCAACGCCTTCTTGAGGGTCTCCACCTCGGTTGCCGCTTCTACAAAATATTATGGCACTATGGCCAACACAAATCATTAATCCTTTCTGAATCTACACAAGGTCATTGCATACCTTGATGGTCTTCCAATTATTTTTTTCACACGGCCGAGCTCTTCCTCGGTCCAATCCAGACTTTGCTTCAGTCCGGAGACCTTAGCAGCATGAGAGGTTGCAGCCTGCAAAGAAGCCTGCTTATTCACATAGACACGTATGGTTAGTCTCGTGCGAAAATTATTTGATCCTCTGTCCGGCTTTTCTTTTCGAACACCGGACAGTGTATCAGGGGCTACTCTCTATACTATGACATTCCTTTTGCATAAATTGCGTTTCATACCTCAAAGCCTGTTAGAAAGCTTGTGCAAGCTTCGGCCAGTCCGCTCTTCGTGGACTGAATTCTCAACCACCGTACCCATGAGGGTACGGTGTTCCTCAACAATGGAAGCACTTCGCAACGCTTCCAGTAGAGTATCCGGTGCCTTTGGATGGACAGAGGTCACCGGTGGAATCGGTGCACCTCCTTCTATCGAAGGAGGCTGCTTGCCAGATTCCCCGAAGATGAGGATCGATGGAGGTTGCAACGAGCCACACTGCAGCGCATAATTCAACATGTTAAAACCATGAAGTAAAGGAGCTGGATATACATGTGCGTCTTTGAGTACTTACGATTCGTCCAGGGGCTTATCCCTCGGGCGCCACTCGGAGCTCCTATCGATGTCCCACGCGGAGTTGTCCACGGGGGAGACCTTCCCCTTCTTGGATGCCTCTGCCTCCAGATGCGTGGAGGCCGCCCTTTTTTTCCTCCCCCCTCTGGGGGAGAGTTGCTTTCCTCCTCCTCCTCGTCATCCTCGGTGTGGGAGGAGTGGGTCTCGGCGTCTTCGGACGTCACGTCTGAAGTGCCCTTAGAGCGGAGACCACTCCTAGTCTCCTTGGCCTTCTTCTTGGCCTTCTTCTCTGGCGCTTGGTAGGGCGCCGGAACCAGCATCTTCGTCAGAAGAGGGATTGCTGGGTTTTCGGGCAGCGGAGCCGGACACTGGATCCGCTCCGCCTTCTTTTTCCAGCCCTGAAAGAATAAACGGGGAAGCTTAGGCGTCTTCCTTGAGTATGCAAGTAAAGGATACACCTTGAAATACGAAAAACTTAACGAACTGGTGGGATGGGCCAGGTCGTGCCCGCGGTCCTCGGTCGTCGTCGGCCATGTGTCGTTGGCCTTAAAGAGCTCCTTCCAGATGTCTTCGCGTGTAGTGTCGAAGAACTGTTGCAAGATCTGGTGCTTGGCCGGATCGAACTCCCACAAATGGCAAGTCCGGCTTTGGCACGGAAGGATCTGGCGAGCAAGCATCACCTAGATCAAATTGACAAGCTTAATGTTCTTGTCCACCATGCTCCTGATGCACATCTAAAGCGCTGTCAGCTCGTCCGACGAAGACTAGTTCAGGCCCTTCTCTAGCTAGGAGGTGAGCCGCATCGGGACGCTGGACTGGAATTCGGGAGCCGCAGCCTAGGTGGCGTCACGAGGCTTTGTGACGTAGAACCATCGCTGTTGCCACCCTTTGACGGTCTCCAGAAGGTACCTTTGGGCCATGAGACGTTGGGCATCTTGCTCACCATGGCGCCTCTGCACTCTGTATGTTGATGGAGAGGGAATCAAAATCCACGGACATATGGGTGGAGAGGGAATCATAATCCACGAACGAAGTGGGGGATGAATACCACCCTCTCACGGGGTGTAACATCCCAAATTTTCAATTTGGAATGTTATACATTAGATCATCATGCATATCATATTTTATTTTTGCATTATGGTTGATCCTACAAATTCTACGCAACTCAATGACCCACGGAGAGAGTTGGGGATTTCGTTATTTTCATTTTTGAGTTCTCTCAAATTTTGAGAAATAGGATCATTTGATTTTATTTATTTTATCATCAATTATTTCTATTACAAAAATATGAGAGAGGGAATAAAATGACTTTCCCAAAATAAAGAAATATTGAGGATTTAATAATAAAATCAAATAAGATTTTATTTCGGAGTTTTTCGGTGTTTTATTTGAATTTAGGAAAAAATGTGCGTTTTTCAAAATTGCATTTAGGGCCCAAATAAATGTTCACCTTGTGCGGCTTGATTTTAGAAGCCCGTGAAAATTTATTTCGGAATTTTTGGAGTCCGTTTAGTATTTATTTTTATTTTTCTTCCGAGTGGAATAAAAAAAATGAACCGACTTCGAGCCGTACCCGAGCGGGACACCGCCCGGGGGCAGCCTTTAAATAGCGCCGCCCCGAGCCACCCCAGCCCATCAACCCCGCCTCGATCCGTGCGCGCCACCGGAGCCGCCGCCGCAGCCGTCGACGATCCCGCCGCCCGAGGTTCGTCGCGCCTCGTTTTCCATGCTGAAAAAAAATTCGGCGTTCGTCGTTTTTCTTTTTCTCGAATTAAATCCGCGATATTTCTGATCGCGATTCCTCATCCGATTTTCGTTTTAGTTTAACTTTTCGCTCGTTTATCGGAATCAGGTGATTCAAGCGCCTAGGGATTCGTCTCGAAACCCTCTATCCGTTTAACCAACTTAAACAAGTTTTGCCACTGTAAAATTTGCCCTACATCCAGATTACTAGAATGAAGTGTTTTCTTTCGCCGTTTGACTTTCGTTGCTTCATTCAATTTGATTCTTTTTGCCAACCGGAGTTCTTAAGTTGAACCTTCAGGTTAGATCTCTTATTTGAGTTCTACCTATGCATTAGATGAATACCCGGAGTGCGCCGCCTGTTACTTCGAATCGTTAGGTTTCGCGGATCATTAGCAAGGCAAGTAACACTTTGATCATACCTTTTCTACTACCCAGTTTTATTGCATTAGAGCAATCCTCGCACATTGCATGATTAGGATCTAATTAAATTGTGGGATGGGAAGTAGATGAGGTAGTACCTATTACCTGTTTATTATCAAACCTTTGGGAGTTACTTCTACGTTTGCTTATTATGCCATGCTATGCCAGCAGACGTGGATTGGGTGAGTGAAATCCATGACAGATGTGAGATTGTTAATTAATGGTTTATCTAAGGTGGAAACTTAAACACACATCTGGGTGGATTGAGGTACCTGGGTATTCCAGGACTTGCCTGTTTTCTTTTGGACCGCCACCCAGGCTCAAAGGGATCATGAGACTATTCATACTAGAAACTTCCATGTGCAGCCACAAGCTATTATGGGCTCTAGCATAGTTGACAAAGTCGTGCAAACAATTACAGTGGTAGACTAGAAGATGTAGGGGATGTAGGTGGTACGGTCTACCCGATCGTAAGGTGCTAGCGCTTCTGAAAGACTATGTCTCGGTCATCCGTCTTCTCAAACACCATGTAGTGCGAGAAACCAAACGGAGGGGATCGAGTCTTGTGGGGAAAAGTGCGCAAACCTCTACATAGTGTAATAAACTAATCATGGTTAGCCGTGTCCCCGGTTATGGACATCTTGAGTATCTAGTACTTGGATATTCATGTGAATCTCAACATGTTACTCTAAATTAATTTTGTTGGGTTATGTTTAATGATGATGCTTAATTGGGATTGAGAATGCTGTCAAACATTCTCAATGTTTGACAACCACCATGATAGTTAAATAAATTTATTCCTTTGAAGTAGGGAAAAATTGGCTTTACGCAAAACTGTAACCATAGAGCTTTCCACCAGCCAAATATGCATATAGTATAGATGTTTCATTCCATTACTCTCTATGTGTTACATTGCCAGCATATTCCATGTGCTGACCCGTTTTGGGCTGCAACGTTAATGTTGCAGACTTTTCAGATGATGATTAAGGAGTTTTTAGGTCTTGGTCCTATACTCAGTGATGCCGTTGGAGTTGATGGACTCACTTATCTTCCAAGCCTTCCGCTGTTATCGTTATTAGATGGCCTTAAGCCATATTTATTGTAATAAGTTCTCTTTTGAGACACTCGATGTAATAAGTGTGTGATTGCTACTCTGCTATAAATCCTTCGAGTACTGTCTGGTGTCAGCATTACTGATCCAGGGATGACACCGGAGCACAGAGATCAGACTATTTGAGGTCTGGTCGCTACAGAGATGGTATCAGAGCACACGCTGACTATAGGACACGACCTCTAAGCTAAAGACCTAGATCACTATTCACTCTCTTCTCTTCTGACCTCTCATCTTTTCTACTCTTTAGGATGGCGGATGCAAGGAACAAGTTCACACAACCGGATGAAGATACACCCTTTGGACGCCACTTGAAGGAAGTCACTAGATACCTGAATATAGGATTACCAAGCTTCACGGGAACCTACAACGCCACTTTACCTAAAGAAGAGCGCTGGATGATTCAAGTTCAAGTTCTAGGAAGGACGTTCATGCCAGTTACTGAGCCCATAGAATTTTCTTTTGATGCACCAACTTGGAGTCTAGGAAAGAGCATGGCAGCTCACATCGCCATGGGACGCATTGGAGAAGTCTACCGCAAGGATCTCAAGGATACTATCTACCAGATTTGTGGGCGCTGAGATGAACACTGGGAGATGATCAGCACCAGGAAGGATATATCAATCGCAACTTTTATCCATGAGTTAAATCAGCACATTCGACGACAAGAGAACCAGATGTGCACCGACATGATAGATCTGAAGAAGGCTAAAACTAGAATCAAGGAACTGGAGGAAGAACTCAAGGCTACACATGAAGATTATGAAGAGGAAATTGAAGTATTGGTGGAGAAGAATGACGACCTGATCAAGAATATTGAAATATTTATGGGAGACCCTACACCCATGGATGAAGACGAAGAACCCCAGGAGATTAGCCCGGAAGACTACACCATCATCGACGGCACCGACTCGGAAGCAGATAGTAGCGATGATGACTATGTTAATGAAGCTGGAGCAGATATCATGGAGTCAACGACCGTAGAATATTTCTAGTAGACCACCTCATCAGTAGTAGTAGGCCACCATGTAAATATAGTAGTCCGAGCACTTTTGCGATAGTTAGATCGATTGTATGCCCTTGTTTGATTGATTGAAGTGAATTGTTTGCTTTTGCCTCATGTGCATATGGGTAGTGTTTTCTCTTTAAACCCCCTCTATTCTTATATCTCATCTTTTCTAAACCCTCCGATGCCTCCGAGACGTGACCCCGGATTTGCCTTTCCACCAGAGCTCACCCAGTTGATCCAGCAGCAGAACACATTGATGCAGTTGCTAGTCCAGAATCAGAATCAGGGGATTTGTGGATAAGTATAACCTATCAACCCAAGCCCTTAGGTCACCCATGTTAGTAACCTCGCCCGGAGCAGAGTATGTTGCTAGTCTATGGTGTCGTCGGTTACCATTAAGGATTGGTAACTATGTTTTTCCCTCAGACCTAATAGTGTTGGAATCCCAAGGATTGGATGTGATATTAGGCATGGATTGGTTATCAAAGTATGAAGGGAATATTGAGTGTGCTAGTAAGTCAATTTTACTTACCACCCCAGAAGGGAGAAGGATCAAGTATGTATCCCGGCATGTGCCAAAGAGGACTCAAGTAAATTGCCTAACAGGAGTTGTGCAGGAGGAAGTACCAGTGGTAAGGGATTTCCCTGAAATATTTCCAGAGGAGTTTCCAGGCATGCCACCGGATAGAGATATTGAGTTTTTGATTGAGCTATTATCAGGCACAGGGCCAATATCAAAGAGACCATATAGGATGCCAGCAAAGGATTTGGTGGAAATTAAGAAGCAGATTAAGGAGTTACTGGATAAGGGATATATTCGCCCAAGTTCTTCGCCTTGGGGATCGCCAGTACTTCTAGTGGAGAAGAAGGATGGATCATTAAGGATGGTTGTTGATTATCGAGGATTGAATGAAGTAACGATCAAGAACAAGTACCCATTACCGATGATCAATGATCTGTTTGATCGATTGCAAGGAGCTAAGGTATTTTCCAAGATCGATCTGCGATCAGGATACCACCAGTTGAAGATTCGAGAACAGGATATTCCAAAGACAGCTTTTACCACCAGGTATGGGCTGTACGAGTATACCGTTATGTCATTTAGTCTGACTAACGCACCTGCCTATTTTATGAACATGATGAACAAAGTGTTTATGGAGTTTTTGGATAAGTTTGTCGTTGTGTTCATTGATGATATCCTGGTTTACTCGAAGAATGAAGAGGAACATAAGGAGCATTTGCATTTGGTACTTGGAAAGCTCAGAGAACATCAATTATATGCCAAGTTCAGCAAATGTGAGTTTTGGTTGAAGGAAGTAGGATTCCTCGGACATGTTAGTATAGCAGTAGACCCCGCTAAAGTTGAAACCATGACCAAGTGGGAAGCCCCAACATTAGTTGGAGAGATCCGGAGTTTTCTTGGACTCGCAGGATACTACCGGAGATTTATTGAGAATTTCTCAAAGATTGCGAAGCCTGTGATGGAGTTGTTGAAGAAAGATACCAAGTTCATATGGACGGAGGAATGTGAGGCTAGTTTCCAGGAGTTGAACAAACGTTTGGTTACCTCACCAGTGTTGATTTTGCCAGAGCAGACCAAGGATTATGAGGTGTATTGCGACGCTTCACGTCGAGGACTTGGAGCAGTGCTTATGCAGGAAGGGAGAGTTGTTTCATATGCCTCAAGACAACTGAAGCCTCATGAGTTGAATTATGCTACGCATGATTTGGAGTTAGCAGCCGTAGTGCATGCATTGAAGACATGGAGACATTTTCTCATTGGAAATCATTGTGAGGTGTACACGGATCATAAGAGTTTGAAGTACATTTTCACACAGAAGGAGTTAAATCTCAGACAAAGGAGATGGTTGGGGCTTATCAAGGATTATGATATGAAATTGCATTATCACCCCGAAAAGGCTAATGTAGTAGCTGACGCATTAAGCCGTAAGAACCATGTCAATACGTTAATGACGGGAGGAATACCAAGGGAGTTAGCCGAAAATCTTCGTGAACTATGTTTGGAAATAGTTCCGAGAGGTTATGTAGCAGCACTGGAGATTCAGTCAACCTTGATGGATAAAATCAGGGAAGCTCAGAAAGCTGACAAAGAGATTGCTGCTATAAAGGAGAATCTGAGCAAAGGAAAAGCTAAAGGATTTCGTGAGGATGAGCATGCCACCCTATGGTTTGAAGACCGCGTTTATGTGCCCAATGACCCGGAGATCAAGAAGTTGATTTTGCAAGAGGCACACGACTCACCATATTCAATTCACCTAGGAAATACCAAGATGTATCTGGATTTGAAGGATATTTTCTGGTGGACCGGAATGAAGAAGGATATAGCGGAGTATGCAGCAGTTTGTGATGTATGTCAGAGAGTAAAGGCAGAGCATCAGAAGCCAGTAGGATTGTTACAACCATTGCCGATACCCGAATGGAAGTGGGATAAGCTAGGCATGGATTTTATCACGGGATTGCCCAGTACTCGTTCAGGCTATGACTCAATTTGGGTTGTAGTTGATCGATTGACGAAAGTAGCTCATTTCATCCCAGTAAAGACCACTTACACCAGTGCTAAGTTGGCAAAGATATACATGACCAGGATCGTATGTCTGCATGGAGTTCCAAGGAGTATCGTATCGGATAGAGGAACCCAGTTTACCTCAAAGTTCTGGAAGCAATTGCACGAAACTTTGGGAACCAGGCTAGAATTCAGTACAACTTTTCATCCACAGACAGATGGACAGACCGAGAGAGTAAATCAGATTTTGGAGGATATGCTGAGAGCTTGTGCGCTAGATTATGGATCTAGTTGGGACGATAGTTTGCCATATGCTGAGTTCTCTTACAACAACAGTTACCAAACCAATTTAAAGATGGCCCCTTTTGAAGCCTTGTACGGAAGGAGGTGCAGGACACCGTTTTCATGGGACGAAGTTGGAGACCGCCAGTTGTTTGGTCCTGACTTGATTAAAGAGTCTGAACAGAAGGTGAAGTTGATTCGCGATAGGCTCAAGGTAGCCCAGTCCAGACAGAAAAGTTATGAAGATTCTAAACGCAAGGAGACAGTTTACGAAGTCGGAGACAGAGCTTATCTTCGAGTATCTCCACTTCAAGGAACAAAGAGTTTTGGAGTTAAAGGGAAGTTAGCGCCACGATTTGTAGGACCATATCGAGTTTTGGAGCGTATGGGAGAAGTGGCCTACAAGTTGGAATTGCCCGAAGGATTGTCAGGAGTTCATGATGTGTTCCACGTTTCTCAGTTAAAGAAATGTCACATGGAGATGGATGGCATACCGTAGAGAGACACAGTGCCTTTGGAAACTATTCAGTTGGATAACGATTTGACCTACGAGGAGAAACCAGTCAAGATTCTCGAGTTTGCCAGCCGAGTTACTCGCAGCAAGGTTATCAAGTTCTGCAAGGTTCAGTGGAGCCACCACACGGAGGATGAAGCCACCTGGGAACGAGAGGAAGATTTGCTCAAAGACCACCCTCACCTATATTCTAGCCAACCCGAATCCCGAGGGCGAGATTCATCTTAAGGGGGGTAGGTTTGTAACATCCCAAATTTTCAATTTGGAATGTTATACATTAGATCATCATGCATATCATATTTTATTTTTGCATTTTGGTTGATCCTAGAAATTCTACGCAACTCAATGACCCATGGAGAGAGTTGGGGATTTCGTTATTTTCATTTTTGAGTTCTCTCAAATTTTGAGAAATAGGATCATTTGATTTTATTTATTTTCTCATCAATTATTTCTATTACAAAAATATGAGAGAGGGAATAAAATGACTTTCCCAAAATAAAAAAATATTGAGGATTTAATAATAAAATCAAATAAGATTTTATTTCGGAGTTTTTCGGTGCTTTATTTGAATTTAGGAAAAATGTGCGTTTTTCAAAATTGCATTTAGGGCCCAAATAAATGTTCACCTTATGCGGCTTGATTTTAGAAGCCCGTGAAAATTTATTTCGGAATTTTTAGAGTCTATTTAGTATTTCTTTTTATTTTTCTTCCGAGCGGAATAAAAAAAAGAACCAACTTCTGGCCGTACACGAGCGGGACACCGCCCGGGGGCAGCCTTTAAATAGGGCCGCCCCAAGCCGCCCCAGCCCATCAGCCCCGCCTCGATCCACGCGCGCCGCCGGAGCCGCCGCCGTCGCCAACGATCCCGCCGCCCGAGGTTCGTCGCGCTTCGTTTTCTGTGCCAAAAAAAATTCGGCGTTCGTCATTTTTCTTTTTCTCGGATTAAATCATCGATTTTTCTGATCGCGATTCCTGATCCGATTTTCGTTTTAGTTTAACTTTTCGCTCGTTTATCGGAATCAGGCGATTCAAGTGCCTAGGGATTCGTCTCGAAACCCTCTATCCGTTTAACCAACTTAAACAAGTTTTTCCACTGTAAAATTTGCCCTAGATCCAGATTACTTGAACGAAGTGTTTTCTTTCGCCGTTTGACTTTCGTTGCTTCGTTCAATTTGATTCTTTTTGCCAACCGGAGTTCTTAAGCTGAACCTTCTGGTTAGATCTCTTATTTGAGTTTTACTTGTGCATTATATGAGTACTTATTGTATGCTTGTTTGTTTGTCTGTGATAGAATACCCGGAGTGCGCCGCCTGTTACTTCGAATCGTTAGGTTTCGCGGATCATCAGCAAGGCAAGTAACACTTTGATCATACCTTTTCTACTACCCAGTTTTATTGCATTAGATCAATCCTCACACATTGCATGATTAGGATCTAATTAAATTGTGGGATGGGAAGTAGATGAGGTAGTACCTATTACCTGTTTATTATCAAACCTTTGGGAGTTACTTCTACGTTTTCTTATTATGCCATGCTATGCCAGTAGACGTGGATTGGGTGAGTGAAATCCATGACAGATGTGAGATTGTTAATTAATGGTTTATCTAAGGTGGCAACTTAAACACACATCTGGGTGGATTGAGGCACCTGGGTATTCCAGGACTTGCCTGTTTTCTTTTGGACCGCCACCCAGGCTCAAAGGGATCATGAGACTATTCATACTAGAAACTTCCGTGTGCAGCCGCAAGCTATTATGGGCTCTAGCATAGTTGACTAAGTCGTGCGAACTCTTACAGTGGTAGACTAGCAGATGTAGGGGATGTAGGTGGTATGGTCTAGCCGATCGTAAGGTGCTAGCGCTTCTGAAAGACTGTGTCTCGGTCATCCGTCTTCTCAAACACCATGTAGTGCGAGAAACCAAACGGAGGCGATCGAGTCTTGTGGGGAAAAGTGCGCAAACCTCTGCAGAGTGTAATAAACTAATCATGGTTAGCCGTGTCCCCTGTTATGGACATCTTGAGTATCTAGTACTTGGATTTTCATGTGAATCTCAACATGTTACTCTAAATTAATTTTGTTGGGTTATGTTTAATGATGATGCTTAATTGGGATTGAGAATGCTGTCAACCATTCTCAATGTTTAACAACCACCATGATAGTTAAATAAATTTATTCCTTTGAAGTAGGGAAAAATTGGCTTTATGCAAAACTATAACCATAGAGCTTTCCACCAGCCAAATATGCATATAGTATAGCTGTTTCATTCCATTACTTTCTATGTGTTACATTGCCAGCATATTCCATGTGCTGACCCGTTTCGGGCTGCAACGTTAATGTTGCAGACTTTTCAGACGATGATTAAGGAGTTTTTAGGTCGTGGTCCTATACTCAGTGATGCCGTTGGAGTTGATGGACTCATTTATCTTCCAAGCCTTCCGCTGTTATCGTTATTAGATGGCCTTAAGCCATATTTATTGTAATAAGTTCTCTTTTGAGACACTCAATGTAATAAGTGTGTGATTGCTACTCTGCTATAAATTCTCTGAGTACTGTGTGGTGTCAGCATTACTGATCCAGGGATGACACCGGAGCACAGAGATCAGACTGTTTGAGGTCTGGTCGCTACATGGGGCTCCGGGGTGGGGATGATTTGCCCCTTTCCTGGGAGCCGATGGGCGATTTCCTGGGCTAAGTACCCAGCCTCTTGGAGCTTGGTGATGTCCTTCTCCTTGATGGAGGAAACCATCCACTTGCCCTGCGCTCCAGATCCAGACATGGCTGGAGTGCTTTTCTGAGGTGGAAAGGATGGAAGCTTGGGTGCTGGAGCTCGAGAATGGATGGGCAGAGAGGAAGAGGGCTTGGGTGAAAAGGTGAAATCCTTATCCCTTTAAAAAGGCTGCGAATATCAAATGCCTCCCCACTCGCCTTAAAACTCGCCTATTCCGAAGGGCTGTGCAAACGACGCGGTTGGATTACTGATACGTCTCCAAGGTATCTATAATTTTTGATTGCTCCATGTTATATTATCTACTGTTTTGGACTATATTGGGCTTTATTTTCCACTTTTATATTATTTTTGGTACTAAACCTATTAACCGGAGGCCCAGCCCAGAATTGATGTTTTTCCTATTACAGTGTTTCGAAGAAACGGAATATCAAACACAGTCCAAACGGAATAAAATCTTCGGTAATATGATTTTCTCACCGAACATGATCCAGGAGACTTGGACCCTGCTCCAAGGAACAAAGGAGGCGGTCACGAGGGTGGGGGCGCCCCCCTAGGGCACGCCCCTGCCTTGTGGGCCCCTCGTTGCTCCTCCGGCGTACTTCTTCCTCCTATATATACACACGTACCCCCAAACGGTCAGAACAGGAGACAAAAACCTAATTCCACCGCCGCAACTTTCTGTATCCATGAGATCCCACCTTGGGGCCTATTCTGGAGCTCCGCCGGAAGAGGGCCGTCATCACGGAGGGCTTCTACATTATCATAGCCTCTCCGATGAAGTGTGAGTAGTTTACCTCAGACCTTCGGGTCCATAGTTAGTAGCTAGATGGCTTCTTTTCTCTCTTTGAATCTCAATACAAAGTTCTCCCCCTCTCTTGTGGAGATCTATTCGATGTAATCTTCTTTTTGCGGTGTGTTTCTTGAGACTGATGAATTGTGGGTTTATGATCAAGTCTATCTATGAATAATATTTGAATCTTCTCTGAATTATTTTATGTATGATTGGTTATCTTTGCAAGTCTCTTCGAATTATCCGTTTGGTTTGGCCAACTAGATTGGTAGTTCTTGCCATGGGAGAAGTGCTTAGCTTTGGGTTCGATCTTGCGGTGTCCTTACCAAGTGACAGAAGGGGCAGCAAGGCATGTATTGTATTGTTGCCATCGAGGATAACAAGATGGGGTTTATTTCATATTGCATGAATTTATCTCTCTACATCATGTCATCTTGCTTAAGGCGTTACTCTGTTTTTAACTTAATACTCTAGATGCATGCTGGATAGCGGTCGATGAGTGAAGTAATAGTAGTAGATGCAGAATTGTTTCGATCTACTTGTCATGGACGTGATGCCTATATACATGATCATGCCTAGATATTCTCATAACTATTCTCAATTCTGTCAATTTCTCAACAGTAATTTGTTCACCCACCGTAGAATACTTATGCTCTTGAGAGAAGCCACTAGTGAAACCTATGGCCCCCGGGTCTATTCTCATCATATCAATCTCCATCACTTTAATCTTGCTTTGCTTTTTACTTTGCTTTTACTTTTTTACTTTGCATCTTTATACCAAAAATACCAAAAATATTATATCTATCAGATCTCACTCTCGTAACTAACCGTGAAAGGATTGACAACCCCTAATCGCGTTAGTTGCGAGTAGCTATCGTTTTGTGCAGGTACGAGGGACTTGAGCATGGCCTCCTACTGGATTGATACCTTGGTTCTCAAAAACTGAGGGAAATACTTACGCTACTCTGCTGCATCATCCCTTCCTCTTCGGGGAAAACCAACGCAAGCTCAAGACGTAGCAAGAAGGATTTCTGGCGCCGTTGCCGGGGAGTCTACGCAAAAAGTCAACATACCAAGTACCCATCACAATCCCTATCTCTTGCATTACATTATTTTCCATTTGCCTCTCGTTTTCCACTCCCCCCAATTCACCCTTGACGTTTTATTCGTCCTCTCTCTCTCTCTATCCTTCCTCTCTGTTTGCCTCTTTTTGCCCGTTTGCTTTTTGTTTGCTCGTGTGTTAGATTGCTTGTTTGTCGTGATGGCTCAAGATACTACTAAATTGTGTGACTTCATCAATACCAACAATAATGATTTCCTTAGCACTCCAATTGCTCCTCTTACCGATGCTGAATCTTGTGAAATTAATACTGCTTTGTTGAATCTTGTTATGAAAGATCAATTCGCCGGCCTTCCTAGTGAAGATGCTGCTACTCATCTGAATAGCTTCGTTGATTTATGTGATATGCAAGAGAAAAAAGATGTCAATAATGATGTCATTAAATTGAAGCTATTTCCTTTTTCGCTTAGAGATCGTGCTAAAGCTTGGTTTTCGTCTTTGCCTAAGAATAGTATTGATTCATGGACCAAGTGCAAAGATGCTTTTATCTCTAAGTATTTTCCTCCCACTAAGATCATCTCTCTTAGAAACGATATTATGAATTTTAAGCAACTTGATCATGAACATGTTGCACAAGCTTGGGAGATAATGAAATAAATGATACGTAATTGCCCCACTCATGGTTTGAATTTGTGGATGATTATACAAATTTTTTATGCCGGATTGAATTTTGCTTCTAGAAATCTTTTAGATTCGGCCGTGGTAGGCACTTTTATGGAAATCACTTTATGAGATGCTACTAAACTCCTAGATAATATTATGGTTAATTATTCTCAATGGCATACTGAAAGAACTTCTAACAAAAAAGTGCATGTGATAGAAGAAATCAATGTGTTGAGTGGAAAGATGGATGAACTTATGAAATTATTTTCTACTAAGAGTGTTTCTTCTGATCCTAATGATATGCCTTTGTCTACATTGATTGAGAATAACAATGAATCTATGGATGTGAATTTTGTTGGTAGGAATAATTTTGGTAACAACGCTTATAGAGGGAATTTTAATCCTAGGCCATATCCTAGTAATCCTTCTAATAATTATGGGAATTCCTACAACAACTCTTATGGAAATTATAATAAGATGCCCTCTGAATTTGAGAATAGTGTTAAAGAATTTATGAATTCGCAAAAGAATTTTAATGCTTTGCTTGAGGAGAAATTGCTTAAAGTTGATGATTTGGCTAGAAATGTTGATAGAATTTCTCTTGAGGTTGATTCTTTAAAGCTTAGATCTATTCCTCCTAAGCATGATATCAATGAGTCTATCAAAGCCATGAGAATTTCCATTGATGAGTGCAAGGAAAGAACCGCTAGGATGCGTGCTTCCAAAGATGCCTTTATTAAAGTGTGTTCCTCCAATTCCTATGAAAATCAAGATGAAGATCTAAAAGTTATTGATGTGTCCCGTATTAAATCTTTCTTTTGCAATATTAATCTTGATGAAACTTAATATGATCTTCCTTTACCTAGAAGGCGTTCTAAAAATTCGGAGTATTTAGATCTTAATGATGAAATTGATGAAAGTGGGATTGAAAGAAATAAAAATCTACATGTTGCTAAACCCACTATATTGGATTTCAATGAATTTAATTATGAAAGTTGCTCTTTAATTGATTGTATTTCCTTGTTGCAATCCATGCTAAATTCCCCACATGCTTATAGTCAAAATAAAGCGTTCACCGAACATATTGTTGATGCCTTGATGCAATCTTATGAAGAAAAACTTGAGTTGAAAGTTTCTATCCCTAGAAAACTCTATGATGAGTGGGAACCAACTATTAAAATTAAAACTAAAATTAAATATCATGAGTTTTATGCTTTGTGTGATTTGGGTGCTAGTGTCTCTACTATTCCCAAGACTTTGTGTGATTTGCTAGATTTCCGTAATTTTGATGATTGCTCTCTAAACTTGCATCTTGCGGATTCCACTATTAAGAAACCTATGGGAAGGATTAATGATGTTCTTATTGTTGCAAATAGGAATTATGTGCACATAGATTTCATTGTTATTGACATAGATTGCAATCCTTCTTGCCCTATTATTCTTGGTAGACCTTTCCTTAGAACGGTTGATGCAATTATTGATATGAAGGAACGGAATATTAGATTTCAATTTCCATTAAAAAGGGCATGGAACACTTTCCAATAAATAAAATAAAATTACCATATGAAACTATCATGAGAGCCACTTATGGATTGCCTACCAAAGATGGCAATACCTAGATCTATCCTCGCTTTTATGCCTAGCTAGGGGCGTTAAACGATAGCGCTTGTTGGGAGGAAACCCAATTTTATTTTTATTCCTTGATTTTTGCTCATGCTTAGTAATAAATAAATTATTTAGCCTATGTCTATATTATGTTTTTTGTTTAATTAGTGTTTGTGCCAAGTAGAACCGTTGGGAAGACTTGGGGAAAGTCTTGTTGAACTTGCTGTAAAAAACAGAAACTTTAGCCCTCACGAGAACTGCTGTCATTTTTATTTGAAGAGTGATATTTAGTTAATTATTTTTTCAGATGATTAATAGAGAAATTCCTCACGTCCAGCAATTTATTTTAGAATTTTTGGGGTTCCAGATCTTGCGCTAGCTACAGATTAGTACAGACTAATCTGTTTTTGACAGATTCTGTTTTTCGTGTGTTGTTTGCTTATTTTGATGAATCTATGGCTAGTAAAATAGTTTATAATCCATAGAGAAGTTGGAATACAGTAGGTTTAACACCAATATAAATAAATAATGAGTTTATTACAGTACCTTGAAGTGGTATTTTTTTCTTTCGCTAACGGAGCTCACGAGTTTTCTATTTTGAGTTTTGTGTTGTGAAGTTTTCAAGTTTTGGGTGAATTCTTTTGATGGATCATGGAACAAGGAGTGGAAAGAGCCTAAGCTTGGGGATGCCCACGGAATCCCCAAGATAATCCAAGTACACCAAAAAGTCAAAGCTTGGGGATGCCCCGGAAGGCATCCCCTCTTTCGTCCACTTCCATCGGTGATTTACTTGGAGCTATATTTTTATTCACCAACATGATATGTGTTTTGCTTGGAGCGTCTTGTATTATTTTTGTCTTAGTATACCACAATCATCCTTGCTGTACACACCTTTTGAGAGAGCCATACATGAATTAAAATTTGATAGAATACTCTTTGTGCTTCACTTATATCTTTTGAGCTAGATAATTTTGCTCTATGTGCTTCACTTATATCTTTTGAGCTAGCTAATTTTGCTCTTTGTGCTTCACTTATATCTTTTGAGCTAAGTAGTTTTTCTCTATGTGCTTCACTTTTATCTTTTGCGCTAGATAATTTTTCTCTATGTGCTTCACTTATATCTTTTGAGCGTTATAATTTTGCTCTATGTGCTTCACTTAGATCTTTTAGAGCATGGTGGTAGATTTGTTTTAAAGAAACTATTGATCTCTCATGCTTCACTTAAATTATTTTGAGAGACTCTTAATAGCATGGTAATTTTCTTAATAATAATATGCTTGGTATTCAAGATTTGTGGAACTTTCTTTTGAGTGTGTTGAATACTAACAAAAGATTGAAGCATGATAATTGTTTTGAGATATGGAGGTGATAATATTAAAGTCGTGCTAGTTGAGTAGTTGTGAATTTAAAGAATACTTGTATTAAAGTTTGTGATTCCTGTAGCATGCACATATGGTGAACCGTTATGTGACGAAGTCGGAGCATGATTTATTTATTGATTGTCTTCCTTATGAGTGGCGGTCGGGGACGAGCGATGGTCTTATCCTACCAATCTATCCCCCTAGGAGCATGCGCGTAATACTTTGCTTTGATAACTTCTAGATTTTTGCAATAAGTATATGAGTTCTTTATGACTAATGTTGAGTCCATGGATTATACGCACTCTCACCCTTCCACCTTTGCTAGCCTCTCTAATACCGCGCACCTTTCGCCGGTATCATACACCTACCATATACCTTCCTCAAAACAACCACCATACCTACCTATTATGGCATTTCCATAGCCATTCCGAGATATATTGCCATTCAACTTTCCACCATCTAGTTCATCATGACACATTCATCATTGTCATATTGCTTAGCATGATCATGTAGTTGACAGTATTTGTGGCAAAGCCACCGTTCATAATTTCTTTATACTTGTCACTCTTGATTCATTGCATATCCCGGTACACCGCCGGAGGCATCCATATAGAGTCATACTTTGTTTTAGAATCGAGTTGTAATCATTGAGTTGTAAATAAATAAAAGTGTGATGATCATCATTTAATAGAGCATTATCCCAATAAAAAAAGGAGAAAGGCCAAAGAAAAA
The DNA here is from genome assembly GCF_018294505.1 of Triticum aestivum. Taxonomy (NCBI): domain Eukaryota; kingdom Viridiplantae; phylum Streptophyta; class Magnoliopsida; order Poales; family Poaceae; genus Triticum; species Triticum aestivum. The sequence goes on along the minus strand of NC_057806.1, from coordinate 94,748,485 downwards.
AAGAAGGCCCAAAAAAAGAAAATAAATAAAAAGGGGCAATGCTACTATCCTTTTTCCACACTTGTGCTTCAAAGTAGCACCATGATATAGCGAGTCTCATATATTGTGCTTCAAAGTAGCACCATGTTCTTCATATACTAGTGGGAATTTTAAATTGTAGAACTTGGCTTGTATATTCCAATGATGGGCTTCCTCAAAATTGCCCTAGGTCTTCATGAGAAAGCAAGTTGGATGCACACCCACTTAGTTTCTTTTTGAGCTTTCATACATTTATAGCTCTAGTGCATCTGTTGCATGGCAATCCCTACTCACTCACATTGATATCTATTGATGGGCATCTCCATAGCCCATTGATACGCCTAGTTGATGTGAGACTATCTTCCCCTCCTGTTTTCCTTCTCCACAACCACCATTCTATTCCACCTATAGTGCTATATCCATGGCTCACGCTCATGTATTGCGTGAAGATTGAAAAAGTTAGAGTATGAAACAATTGCTTGGCTTGTCATCGGGGTTGTGCATAATTTAAATACTTTGTGTGGTGAAGATGGAGCATAGCCATACAATATGATTTTGTAGGGATAAATTTCTTTGGCCATGTTATTTTGAGAAGACATAATTGCTTTGTTAGTATGCTTGAAGTATTATTATTTTTATGTCAATATAAAATTTTGTCTTGAATCTTTCTAATCTGAATATTCATACCACAATTAAGAATATTTGCATTGAAATTATGCCAAGTACCACTCCGCATCAAAAATTCTCTTTTTATCATTTACCTACTCGAGGACGAGCGGGAATTAAGCTTGGGGATGCCTGATACGTCTCCAACGTATCTATAATTTTTGATTGCTCCATGCTATATTATCTACTGTTTTGGACTATATTGGGATTTATTTTCCACTTCTATATTATTTTTGGGACTAACCTATTAACCGGAGGCCCAACCCAGAATTGCTGTTTTTTGCCTATTACTGTGTTTCGAAGAAACGAAATATCAAACGGAGTCCAAACGGAATAAAATCTTCGGGAATGTGATTTTCTCATCGAACGTGATCCAGGAGACTTGGACCCTGCTCCAAGGAACAAAAGAGGCGGTCACGAGGGTGCCCCCCCTAGCGCGCGCCCCCTGCCTCGTGGGTCCCTCGTTGCTCCTCCGGCGTACTTCTTCCTCCTATAAATACTGACGTACCGCAAATGATCAGAACAGGAGCCGAAAACCTAATTCCACCGCTGCAACTTTCTGTATCCATGAGATCCCATCTTGGGGCCTGTTCCGGAGTTCCACCGGAAGAGGGCCGTCATCACGGAGGGCTTCTACATCATCATAGCATCTCCGATGAAGTGTGAGTAGTTTACCTCAGACCTACGGGTCCATAGTTAGTAGCTAGATGGCTTCTTCTCTCTCTTTGAATCTCAATACAAAGTTCTCCCCCTCTCTTGTGAAGATCTATTCGATGTAATCTTCTTTTTGCGGTGTGTTTGTTGAGAATGATGAATTGTGGGTTTATGATCAAGTCTATCTATGAATAATATTTGAATCTTCTCTGAATTCTTTTATGTATGATTGGTTATCTTCGCAAGTCTCTTCGAATTATCCGTTTGGTTTGGCCAACTAGATTGGTAGTTCTTGCCATGGGAGAAGTGCTTAGCTTTGGGTTCGATCTTGCGATGTCCTTACCCAGTGACAGAAGGGGAAGCAAGGCACGTATTGTATCGTTGCCATCGAGGATAACAAGATGGGGTTTATTTCATGTTGCATGAATTTATCTCTCTACATCATGTCATCTTGCTTAAGGTGTTACTCTGTTTTTAACTTAATACTCTAGATGCATGCTGGATAGCGGTCGATGAGTGGAGTAATAGTAGTACATGCAGAATCGTTTCGATCTACTTGTCACGGACGTGATGCCTATATACATGATCATGCCTAGATATTCTCATAACTATGCTCAATTCTGTCAATTGCTCAACAGTAATTTGTTCACTCATCGTAGAATACTTATGCTCTTGAGAGAAGCCACTAGTGAAACCTATGGCCCCCGGGTCTATTCTCATCATATCAATCTCCATCACTTTAATCTTGCTTTGCTTTTTTACTTTGCTTTTACTTTTTTACTTTGCATCTTTATACCAAAAATACCAAAAATATTATATCTATCAGATCTCACTCTCGTAAGTGACCATGAAGGCATTGACAACCCCTAATCGCGTTGGTTGCGAGTAGCTATCGTTTTGTGAAGATACGAGGGACTTGAGCGTGGCCTCCTACTGGATTGATACCTTGGTTCTCAAAAACTGAGGGAAATACTTACGCTACTCTGTTGCATCATCCCTTCCTCTTCGGGGAAAACCAACGCAAGCTCAAGACGTAGCAATTACCCACGCCCGTATTGATGAGAATCCCACAATAAGGGGACACGATATCTGCTTTGACAAGACGTGCCAATAAAACCGCATCTTGAAACATGGAGCGGGAGGCTAAAAACAGTTCGAAATAATGACCGGGCAGTGACGTGATGTCATGCTACAAAAGCTGTTGGTGGATTGGATTCATAAAATATTATACTCTCTGCGTGTGTGTGTGATACTCGTTTTGTAGAGCCGGACATGTTTTCTATGTTCGAAGGCTGTTATGGAGTATTCGGAGGAGGAACCCGTCTTGCAATGCCGAAGACAATCTGCGCGCCAGACACATCGTCATTCAAGCCTGGTTCAGGGGCTACTGAGGGAGTCCTAGATTAGGGGGTCCTCGGGCATCTGGACTATGTAACATGGGCCGAACTAATGGGCTATGAAGATACAAGACAGAAGATTTCTTCCCGTGTCTGGATGTGACTCTCTTTTGCGTGGATGGCAAGCTTGGCATTCGGATATGTAGATTCCTTCCTTTATAAACTGACTTTGTACAACCCTAGGCCCCTCCGGTGTCTATATAAATCGGAGGGTTTAGTCCGTAGGGGCAATCACAATCATACAGGCTAGACATCTAGGGCTTAGCCATTGCGATCTCGTGGTAGATCAATGCTTGTAATCCTCATACTCAGCAATATCAATCAAGCAGGACGTAGGGTATTACCTCCATCAAGAGGGCCCGAACCTGGGTAAAACATCATATCCCCTGTCTCCTATTACCATCGAACCTAGGCGCACAGTTCGGGACCCCCTACCCGAGATCCGCCGGTTTTGACACCGACACCCCCTCATATATATATAGGTACGAGGGAGAGGGAACAACCAAGGGGGCGCCCAACGTATGACGAATCCTACTTGGGCTCCCTCCGCAATTCGCCCCCCTTTCCTTTTTCACCGGAGGGGGAAGGAAAGAGGAGGGAGGAGGGAAGGAAGGGGGAGGCCGAATCCCTCCCCTTCCTTCTCTCTTTCCTCCTTTCCTTTCCCCTCTGGTGCGGCCCATATGGGGGTGCAGCAGCCCCTGCTGGCTGTTGTGTTTTCCATCTTGGCCCATTAGGCCCATATCTTTGTCGGGGGTGCCCAGAACCCCTTTCCGGTCACCCGATATGTACCCGGTACCTCCGGAACACTTCCGGTGTCCAAATACTGTCGTCCTATATATTAATCTTTACCTCTCGACCATTTCGAGACTCCTCATCATGTTTGTGATCTCATGCAGGACTCCAAACAACATTCGGTTACCAAAACACATAACTCATATAATATAAAATCGTCATCGAACGTTAAGCGTCCGGACCCTACGAGTTCGAGAACTATGTAGACATGACCGAGACACCTCTCCGGTCAATAACCAATAGCGGAACCTGGATGCTCATATTGGCTCCTACATATTCTACGAAGATCTTTATCGGTTGAACCGTAATGACAACATACGTTATTCCCTTTTTCATCGGTATGTTACTTGCCCAAGATTCGATCGTCGGTGTCTTCATACCTAGTTGAATCTCGTTACCGACAAGTCTCTTTACTCGTTCCGTAATACATCATCTCGCAACTAACTCATTAGTCACATTGCTTGCAAGGCTTCTTATGATATGCATTACCGAGAGGGCCCAAAGATACCTCTCCGATACTCGGAGTGACAAATCCTAATCTCGATCTATGCCAATCCAACAAACACCTTTGGAGATACCTGTAGAGCATCTTTATAATCACCCAGTTATGTTGTGACGTTTGATAGCACGCAAGGTATTCCTCCGGTATCTGGGAGTTGCATAATCTCATAGTCAAAGGAATATGTATATGACATGAAGAAAGCAATAGCAATAAAACTGAATGATCAATATGCTAAGCTAACGGATGGGTCTTTTCCATCACATCATTCTCCTAATGATGTGATCACGTTCATCAAATGACAACACATGTCTATGGTTAGCAAACTTAACCATCTTTGATTAACGAGCTAGTCTAGTAGAGGCTTACTAGGGACACGGTGTTTTGTCTATGTATCCACACATGTATCAACTTTCCGGTTAATACAATTCTAGCATGAATAATAAACATTTATCATGATATAAGGAAATATGAAATAACAACTTTATTATTACCTCTATGGCATATTTCCTTCAGTGCCCCCCTCAGGGCACCCCTATGGTACTTTTTTGGCCCATAGTGTGTCTTCTGGCCCATAAAAATTCTCCAAAAAGTTTCGCTACGTTTGGACTCCGTTTGGTATTGATTTTGTGCGAAGTAAAAAATAAGCAAAAAATAGCAACTGACACTGGGCACTATGTCAACGGGTTAGTCCCAAAAAATGATATAAAGTTGCTATAAAATGATTGTAAAACATCCAAGAATGATAATATAACAACATTGAACAATCAAAAATTATAGATACGTTGGAGACGTATCAGCATCCCCAAGCTTAATTGCTTCTCGTCCTCGAGTAGGTAAATGATAAAAACAAAATTTTTGATGTGGAATGCTTCCTATCATGTTCATCACATATTCTTTTCTTTGTAGCATGTACATTTGGACTTCTATATGATTCAAAGCAATAGTCTAGTTTTCACATGAAGATTTGAATACTCAAGGATATCAACAAGCAACCATGTCTTTCAAAATATCAACACTAAAGCAAGTTATCCCTAACCCATTATGCTCAATCGTTGATCCATTCATGAAACACACTCGCATATTTGCTACACCCAATGCTCAAGTACGATTATAGTGCCCCTTAGTTGGTGCTTTATAAGAGAAGGTGGTGACTCAAGTAAAAATAAAAATTGCATAAAGTAAAAGAAAAGCCCTTCGTAGAGTGTGTCGGATCACGGGTTCCGGCAAAACCCTTAAGGTTCGAACACTGGGGTGCGCGTGAAGATCTCCCCCTACCGATCCATGTCCTGGCTTCGCTAAGATCTCAAGGGCTAAATCGACCAACTCGCAACACAAAGGACACAAGATTTATACTGGTTCGGGCCACCGTTGTGGTGTAATACCCTACTCCAACGTGGTGGTGGTGGATTGCCTCCTGGGCTGAGGATGAACAGTACAAGGGGAAGAACCGCCTCCCGAGGAGAGGTGTTCTTGTACTTGGTGGCTAATCCTATTGTGGTGGCTAATCCTAATTATAGAGGCCCTGGTCCTCTCCCCAAATATAGAGCGGGAAGGGAGCCAACAACAGCCAATTCGAAAGGGGACAGCTAGTACAGCTTATCCTGACAAAAGTGGTATTCGCCTGCCAAAGGCTCTGGTGGTCACACCGTCTTGGGCTCCATGGTGACCTCTGTCTTGTCGTCCTGCTAGTCTTGGCCTCTTTGCACCAATATGGAAACCTTTGCTTGACGCCTCAGTACTCTACGTCTGTGCTTGCCTCCTTAGCACCAAAGAGGAAACAAGGACACTATGCACGCTGGCGCCCGCCAGGTCTCGATCGTCATGGCTCACGTCATTGGAACCTCGCGAGGTTTGCCTGGCCTTGATCTCTCCGCCCCTCGCGAGCCATCCTAGTGAGGCCGCTCCTAAGGAGGTCTTGTGTCATCCGCCTCGCGAGGCTTGGCCCCTCGTGAGGGTCTTGAATGCTTGTTGGTGAAGATGGGCCATACAGGCCCGCTCGTAGAGCCACGCCGTGGGCCGCAGGCAGGAAAGTCTGGGGACCCCCGTTCCCAGAATGCCAATAGTAGCCCCCGGGCCCAAGGCGTGCTCGGGCTTGGCTTCGAGGCGAAGCGAAGGGTCAAGTGCAAAAGCCGCGGGTCCCAATAGCCTGCGGCCTTGGTCGACGTGTGGCAGTTGATTGGTCGTGGGCGTCTTCGCTTCCGCATGTCGCCTTGATACCTGCCTCGCTAGGCGGCTACCATGGTCTACACGGTTTCCCTCCCGTTGTTGCCGCGCACTCTTCAATTCTTCCGCTTCCTCGTAGCTCAGCCTCTCCCCCCGATCCGATTTGAGCTCAATCCTCCCATCGCCATGGCACTGGACCAATCGGAGAAAGGGAAGAGTCCCCTGTCCTCCGCCGAGCTGTGCCCGGCCACTGAGCATGTCGTTGGCAGGTCGCTGGTGCTCAACCAGGAAGCCATGGACATGGTGCATCCCATGCTAGCCTCAAGCTTCAATGAGTGGGGAAGGACGGTGGCCTGGCCTGCATCTCATGCTTGTGTCGACCGGACAGCCACCGAGGTCCCATTCTTCATCAACGCACTTTGGGCTGGCTTGGTCCCTCCTTTCTCCACCTTCTTCAAAGTTGTGCTTGCGCATTATCAGATGCATATGTTGCACCTTGATCCTTAACCAGTGACCCTTCTCGGCGTCTTCGCATTTATTTGCGAGACCATGGTAGGCATTGTTCCTTCCGTGGCCCTTCTCCGCCACTTCTTCTCCCTGCACCTGATTGATCCCCGACAGAGCTCGGGATGCCCGAGCTTTCAGGCCGTGGCGGCGACAGCCGGCGTGGGGATTGACTTCAAGCTCCCACCATTCACGAGTGGGTTTTGGGCAGAGTGAGTATTTGTTGATGTTGGACTGACTTCGAGCCCCCTGCTCTCTTCTTCGTCAGCGCCCGCTATTCCCAACTTCGGTTGGTGCCACCAAAGGCTCACCGATTCGCACCTTGCCCCTATCTGGCTCAGGCTGAAGTGGCTCAAGGACCTTGATGTGACTGCGCCTATGGTGGTGAACGAGTTCATCCGGCGCCAAATCGCCCGGCTTCAGCGCCACTCTTGACCGATGTGGGCCTTGCTCAACAGCAAGGACCACATGAGACTTCAGGAGTCCGGGCTCCCTCTTGAGGTGCGGCGAACAGTGCTCGTGGTCCTGATGGGTGCCCTGTTGCCAGACGACATGCCAAGGAAGAGTTGCCTTCTGTACCGCTGCTTGGACAAGGCGAGATTCACGGATCATATGCCCTCCTTCGATGAGTGGGGGCTGCGTCGAGTCAGCCTTGTGGGGCCCCGTGAGAACCCCATTGTTGTGGTTCCTCTTCCTGCCGCTAGCGCCGAGCTCACCCCAAGTGTGGATGCAGGGGGGAAAGCACCGCTGGGGGCCGATGGCGAAGGTGCCGAGATGCTCATGCCGCCCAGGGCTCCTGAGGCGTCGTCCTCAGGAACCCGCGACTCTTGCCCCAGGGCGGCGGTTGAGGAGGCGACGCAGCCCGCGTCTCCCGAGGCCAGTGCTCATGAGACCTCGACAGGTCGCTGTGAGGTAGAGCCTCAAGGCTCCCCTCAGCTTGGCGCTCCTGAGGCTACCCCTTCGAGCACTTCTCCAGTTGCGCCTCGTGTGGGCCTCCATGTCCAGCGCTTCAGTCGGCTCTACATGGACTTCGAAGAGCTCCGCAAGAGGAAGGGGTCCCCAAGCAGCAGCACCTTCGGGCCGTTAAAACGGAGAAAGTACATCGCCGTTGATGAGTAAGTACCTCATCTTGGTGATTCTTCGTGTGCTGCTTTCCTTCCTGGCGATATCTCTTCAGGATTCCTTCCGCCAAGGCCGCAGGATCTCCTGAGAAGTAGCCTCCTCTCACCTCGCTTCTCCCGCTAGACTCGAGCGCTGCAAGCCCGTGCTCTGCTTACGATGTGGAGCCAATCGGGCAAGCCAACCCGTGGACAAGGCGTCGTGAGCTCGTGCCATCACCGTCCCTCCTCCACGGCCTTGCTTGGAATACAACAAGCGTGCCAAGGGTTCCTCCCCTGGTCGTGGACGGCGGCTAGATGGCTTCGGTCTTGGGCTCCTCTTCAAGCAGCGGGCCTTCACTCATTCGGGCTCCTTGCGAGGCCTAGCGTGCAACTGGGTGGGTGCCATCCCCCAGCCCCCTACTGAAAGGGGGCAAGCCGCTTCGGGCCCCATCCGCGGTCCCCGCGGCGAGGGACGGAGTCAGCAGCATGCTCGAGTCGACGCAAGAAAGGAGCATCGTCCGCCACGATCTCTTTCAGGAGGCGATGGGCGCGATGAACCGGCTTGGTGAAGAGCTCGTGGATGTGGACGCGCGTCTAGTGGCCGAGGGTCTTCGGCTGGTGGAGGAGCAGCGTAAGCTGAAGGTGTCTATCAACCTCGGGCGCCACCAGCGCGAACTCGATAATGCGAGGGCCGAGGCTTCCCTCGCAGCCTCCCATGAGGTCTGCTACCGAGCTCTGGAAGAGGCTCGGGAAGCTGACCGCCGTCGCGAGGTTGCGGAGAAGCGTGCGTGGGAGCTCCAAGCCTAGAGCGCCGTCTTGGATCAGCAAGTGGAGGCACGCAGAGCCGCCCTTGCATCATTGAGGGGGACGCCCTCCGAAGAGGAAGAGATCCGGAAGCACGAGGAGGCGCTGGCGCTGGAAGCCGTGGAGTATGGCCTTGAGCTCGAACGACTAGAGACGAGGGAGCGTCAAGTTGCCCAGGCGGAGGATGCCGTCAGCGCGCGCGAGGCCATGGCCCAGGAGCAGGTCGATCACCGGGTGGCCGATGCTCATGCGGGTCTTGATGGTAGGCTTGACCTGAAGTTGAAGCTCGTGGAAGCTGATGCCACTGGTAGGACTGCTGCCCTCAAGTCCAGGTTCACCGAGGTGGAGCGATGCGAGGAAGCCACCGCGGCCGCCCTGGTCTCAGCGTAGGCCGAACTGGCCTCCGCCTGCGCCGAGCTGCTCCCTCTTTGGCAACGGGTCGCTAACACTGAGTCCGTCGTGCACCAGAATAGGGAGGAAGTGCTTCAGCGGCGGACGCTGGAGCGCGTGCACGCCCCCATGCTCCAGGACCTTAGGAACAGGGCCAACATCGCTCTGGGCCACATCTGTGATGAGAATGCTCATCATCCCCACGCGGATGGCTACACCAGCCACCTCCGCTTCTTCACCGACATGGTGATGCGCCTGGAGAACCGTTCCGAGAGGGCTCGCCAACTTGTTGAAGAGAGGAGCTATGACCTGCTCGGGCGTGCATTCTCCCGCGTCTTCAGCCATCTCTAGAACGCCGACCCCAACTTCGATTTTGACGCCGCCATCGCTCCTGTACCCGAGGCCATCAGGGGCGACCTGTCACGATGGCTGGTAGACAATGTGGACGCGCTAGTCAGGGCCTTCACTTCCGATGGCGATGGGGTGGTGGTCGTGGCGAATGCGGGCGACATGGTCGACGATGGTGATGGCGGCGCTGGTGAAGGTGATGGTGATGCCAGCGATGGTGGCAGTGATGCCAGCGACGTGTCTAACAGCGATCCGGGGGATGCAGCGAGCAACATGTCTAACTGATCCAGTGTTTCCTAGCTGTTTGTCCTGCACACAGAAGCTCGGGCGCAGCCCTTGAGGTTGTAAGAGCATTTTTGGAGCGGAAGCCCCTCATGTAAATTTGCTATTGCCTCTATCTTGTTAGGTCGAGTTGAATATGTGTCTTCGTGAACTCACATATCCTAGGGCAAAGTTGATGTTGCGGTTTACCTTAGCCTAGATGAGCCCAAACCGGCTCGTGGGGTTCCGAGCTTCTGGGAAGCTCCTGAGGAACTCGTCGAGACGCTCGAGGGGGCAGTGTCATAAGCAAGCGCTAGCCGTGGCACGACATGCGCGTGGCGTGTGTGCGTCTTGCCTAGCCCCGCTCGCGAGGGGGAAGCAACAGGTGCGAACTCCGAAATAAGGCAAGAACCAGATAGCAAGAAATCGCTCGAATGAGAAAAGGCACCCCCGCGCGCATCAATGAAAATTCAACTTCAACTCAAATCCAATTCCAGAAGGCAAGGCTATAGAAAAGGGATCCAAAGCAAATGGCTGCGTCTGGCGCCTAGTCTAGTCTTCTTGTCTTCGAGTCTTCTCACCAGCGCGGAGCTAATTGCTGCCACTTGGACGTGGGAGGGAGCCCCCGAGGCCCGAGGGCGGCACTCCTGAGACTCCGGGGCATGTATAGCCCCACTCTTTATTACATGAGAGTGTCACGGGCGGCGATCTTCATAGGCGTGAGCCTTACTTCATATCGCCAAACGAGGGCCCCTCCTTGCGCCTCTCTCGGCCACCATTGGGGGCAACCGGAGATTAGGACGACACCAAAGGGGCATAGGGGACTGTCGGTGTCAAAACCGGTGGATCTCTGGTAGGGGGTCCCGAACTGTGCGTCTAAGCCGGATGGTAACAGGAGGCAGGGGACACGATGTTTTACCCAGGTTCAGGCCCTCTTGATGGAGGTAAAACCCTACGTCCTGCTTGATTTATTCTCGTTGATATGAGTATTACAAGAGTTGATCTACCACGAGATCGGAGAGGCTAAACCCTAGAAGCTAGCCTATGGTATGATTGTATGTTGTCCTACGGACTAAAACCCTCCGGTTTATATAGACACTGGAGGGGGCTAGGGTTACACAAGGTCGGTTACAAAGGAGGAGATATCCATATCCGTACTGCCTAGCTTGCCTTCCACGCCAAGTAGAGTCCTATTCGGACACGGGACGAAGTCTTCAATCTTGTATCTTCATAGTCCAACAGTCCGGCTGTCCGGAGACCCCCTAATCCAGGACTCCCTCAGTAGCCCCTGAACCAGGCTTCAATGACGATGAGTCCGGCGCGCAGTGTTGTCTTCGGCATTGCAAGGCGGGTTCCTCCTCCGGATACACCATAGAAGAGTTCGAATAAAAGGATAGTGTCCGACCCAGCAAAATATGTTCCACATACCACCGTAGAGAGAATAATATTTCCACAAATCTAATCCGCTGACACGCTTTGGCAACATGACATCATGCCATGGCTTGGTGATTATTCGAAGCATTTTTCTTTAACTAGCCCCGCACATAACGCGAGGCAGTTTCTTGACACGTCTTGTCAAAGCAGAGATTGTGTCCCCCTTATTACGGGATTCTCATCAATATGGTCGTGGGTAACCCAACCGCGCCTAGGACTCCTAGATTTTATGCAAATCCCAAACGGCCACGAGGAGGACGCTTGATATTCACCCTCCTTATAAAGGGACAAGGCTTTTACTTTTTCCTCCCATGCTCAATTGAATCCTTCCCCGCCTCGAGTTCTAACACCCAAAGCCCAGGTCAGGTGCTTCGGACCTTCGATCATGTCCAGATCCAGCCTGCAGGGCCGGTGGATGCCCTCCTCCGTCACGGAAGAGGATATCAAGAAGTTGAGGGAGGCAAGATACCTGACTGCCGAAGTCTCGCATCGGCTGCTTGCCCGAGGGCAGGTCATCCCTACTCCTGAACCCAATGAAGACGTCGTGTTTATCTCCCACTTCCTCCGAGGACTAGGCCTCACTCTGGATCCCTTCGTTAGGGGTTTGATGTTCTATTACGGGCTTGATTTCCACGATCTAGCCCCGGATTCCTTTCTCCGCATCTTGGCATTTATTGTCGTATGTGAGGCCTTCCTCCGCATTACTCCTCACTTCGTCCTGTGGCTCAAGACCTTTGATGTGACGCCGAAGATGGTTGAGGGGCAGTATGCAACGTGCGGGGGTGCATTAGTAAGCAAGATTGCTCGAGCTCCGTGGCCAAAAGGTTCCTTTCCATAGGTGTCCGGATTATGGCAATGGGAGTGGTTCTACATCACTGCTCCCAGAAGTGCCAAGTGGGTAGCTTCCCCTGCCTTTCGCTCGGGCCCTCCACCACAACTGATGTCATGGATCAGCAGGGGGCTGAGCTGGGGTCCAGCCAAGGATGTGCCCATACTGCAGAGCCGCATCCGGGATCTCTTCGAGGGAGATTTTAGTTTGGTTATGGTAGTGCAAGTAATGCTGGTTCGTCAAGTCCAGCCTTGCAAACGATGGCCCCTCCGTTTGTGGGAATTCAACCCAGAAGGACTGCATGCTATTCAGAATTTCCTCGGCCTGACGCACAAGGAGATGTACAAATCATTTTTCGGACCCCAAACAGAGTGTCCGGATACTACCGAGGATGTGGGCCTGAGCAACAACCGCACCGCCAACCAAGTAAGTAATCCTCTAGCCGAACACACCGTCTTTTGTTTATCATGACGTCATTCTGAGAAATCGCTCTCTGGCCAGGACTGGCTAACAAAGGCGAAGATGATTCAGTGTTCGGCCCCCCTTCCTGAGGGTTTGGACAATCCGGTACTAGAAAAGATGCTCGAGCTAGCACCTTGCCCGGAGCCCTCAAAGGAAGATAAAGGGGGGAATAATGAGGGAGAAAGCGGGCCCCCATCGCTACCAATTCCAACCGAGGGAATGAGCGCCTCCGTGAGGGAGGATAACCAAGGGGAAGAATCTGACCTTTTCTCTCTCTAGGAAAGGAAGAGGATTGCCTCTGAAGATCCGGAAACCAAGGCTTCCAAACGGGAGAAGATGTCTCTAGCAAAGGGTCCTGCCCTGGAAGGTGCTCTTGCCGCACAAAGCCCGCGCGGGGATCAGCCCTCTAACGAGTTGTAAGTGATCAAAATCTACTTAATAGTAGAGATATTCTACCTTACTTCCGAGGAAAATAACACAGGGTCCTGCCCTGGAAGATGCTCTTGCCGCACAAAGCCCGTGCGGGGATCAGCCCTCTAACGAGTCGTAAGTGATCAAAATCTACTTAATAGTAGAGATATTCTAACGGGAGAAGATGTCTCTAGCAGAGGGTCCTGCCCACAAAGGAAGATGAATGGGGGAATAAAGAGGGCGAAAGCGGGCCTCCACCGCTACCTATTCCAACCGAGGGAATGAGTGCCTCCGTGAGGGAGGATAGCCAAGGGAAGGAATCTAACATTCCCTCGCCCCGGGGAGGAAGAGGACTACCTTTGATGATCCGGAAACCAAGGTTTCCAAACGGGAGAAGAAAACTCCACCAGAGGGTCCCGCCTCGAAGGGTGCTGTTGCCGCACAAAGTTCATGCGGGGCTCAGCCCTCTAACGAGCTGTAAGTAATCAAAAAGTACTTAATAGTGAAGATATACTACCTTACTTCTAAGGAAGATAACCGAAGCATTTATCTTGCAGTTCGGATATGAGCCCCTCTCAGCAGAGTTCGTCTTCGGGGGATCTTCTTCCGGAGATGATGGAGAGCGAAACGCCTCCCCTGGACTCCCTGGCTCAAGAAGCGGGCGACCTTGAAGTGTCATCACGGAGAGTTTCTCCGAATGCGGCAAGGCCAGAAGGTAATCCCATGGTCACCCAAAGCCCTCAGTATCTGGCTCTTGAAGAGAGCAATCAAAAGAGTCCGGCACCATCTGGTATGCGGTCGGACATACTGAAGGGTCTGCTAGAGCGAGCAACGAAGAGCACCATACATTAATGTGTACGGTGATTGAAAGGATTTCGTCTGCCGAAAACAAATTGCATGAAGCCTTTATGAGTCTACTGACGGGCTTTGAGGTACGTGAAATGATATACATTTGTGATGGTACCGCACATTTTAGGTGTGCCCTGTGTAGATAGTAGCCCCTGAGACTCCGGTTGTCGTCAAGAACAGCGGCGAACGGAGGATCATATTCCCAGGTAATAACCAAACTGGCTTTATGTGTAGGTGTCTGAAGCTCCGGTGGCTAGCCGGATTGATGGGGTTGCCGAACTAAAGCGGCAACTGGATGCGGCGGATGCCGACATCGAGCTTGTTAACAAGTGGCTTGACGAGGCCCAGGGTAGGTGATATTTATAGTGGATGTCACATAGTAAGAGCAGCGTGATGCCAGTATCTTTAATATGTTGTGACTGCAATGGAGCTGCCACCATGGTGGCCTTGCGGGTGGAGCTTGCCTGAGCCAAGGAGCAAGCCAGGAGTAGTAATGCGGCCACTTTGAAGGCGGCCGAAGAGTTGAGAGCCGAGAAGGCCGCTCATAGCGAGAGCAAAGAGAAAATGGCCAAAATGGCTGTGAAGTTAAAAGATACTACCGACCGCTGCCAGTTTCTTGAAGAAGAGAACTGGGCGAAGGCTACGGACCTTGGAAAGGCCACAATGGCGACCAAAGACACCCGCTCTGCAATGAGAGCGAAGAAGAAGGAACTGCGTGAGGCCGGGGACATTGTGGCTGGGAAGGCCTTTATGCTGCGGAGGAAGTTCGGCAATCCGCGGTATGCCCCTCTGGATCGGCTGTGGAGTTCGGCCGACGCATATATGGACTTAGCGGTGAGCGCTGTCGATGCGGCCGAATACTTCGGAGATCAAACAGATCGTGAAGTGGACAAGCTGTTCTGGTCGCAATTTAACGTTCCAGAGCGTCTGCTTCCATTGACTGATCAACTTGCCGAATGGTCCGAACTCAATAGATTGTCCGGACTCGCCATGAGGTCTGTCGTGGATTATCTGTGGCCGGAAAGGCCAAAGCCGAACAGTTATTTTGGTGCGGTGCCACGCATTAATGCGATGAAGAGGTCGGCGTGCATAGAAGGCTCGCGGATGGCCCTTGCCTGTGTCAAAACATACTGGGTAGAGATGGATGCCACCACTGTCGCGGCGCAGGGTTCGGCCATAGGCCGAGTGGCTGCCGAGCACTATTTTGAAGAAGTTCTTGAGGGCGCTCGTTCGATAGAGGCCCAGTGCTCGAAGAATGTTATGTTTGAGTGACATGTATTCCCATTGTAAAAACAACGTGTTATTGAATTTATCAAGGTTGTATTTATACTTTTGCCCGAAAGTATTGTGATGCCTCCTGTGCGGCCGTTTATGTATACATGTATATAACCTGAAAGATTGCAGTCGTCGGCTTCAGCCCTCATGCATATAATGCGGGGGTGTTCGCAGAAGACGCGTATTCACACTTAATCCAACGTCTTGGTCCTAAGGAGGAGGTGATAGCGCAGCGAACTAGACAACTGGACTATAATGCTTTAACACTTTCACTTAGCCATAGGAGTTTGACAGTGGGGCTACTAGATAGCCCCTGGTGGCTCCGCACTCGTCCGGATTCGGGGTGCGTACATGCCTGGCCAGGAAACGGCCCTTCGTTAATGCGGAGGAATCCCGAAGATTCCAATAATTCATCGAGTGGTTGACCAGTCTCACGCTATATCATGACAGTCAGTTTTCGGCTTTCTCTACTGAGGTGCTCGTCCGGATGAACCAGGGCACAATTGCAGTAGTTCTCCTGGTGCCGCCTTAGCCGATAGAGCGGAACGTAAGGCAGCAAAACACAGGAGCCGGGCAAACCCAACATTTGACCAAAGACATGATTCGGAGTTGATGCATATAAGGCCAAACTCGCGACGCCAAAATCTCCCTAAGGTATTCGGTCTTTATGGTGTAAACCGGGTCTAAACAGTACCCTTTGTAATAAGCCCCTCGTGTCCAGGTACGTGCATTATTCTAGCGTGGCCACTTGCCAAGACGTCAGCATCCTTCTCGATTGTACTGAGAATCCGAGGGATGTAAATCAACAAGAGACAGTAAAAGAGGTTTACGCAGGGTCTTAATCTACAAAGAATCCTGGGAACGGGTCCCTGCTGCACGTCTGCGCCTGTGTCTCCGTTGTGTCGTATCCTGGACGGGTGTAGCACGATGGTCATCTGAAAAAGAGAGGAACTTAATTGAAAAGTTGCCGTGCAAAAGTTAAGTTATACTAAATAAACAGTATATAGTTGAAAATGAGTAAAGGTGAGCCTTATTGCTACTTTTGCGCGCGCGTTGAGCCCCTTGTATAGCCATCAAACCTATATTAATTACATATAGGTGAGCCGGACTCGTCTAGCCGTGTCCGTGGTCTTAACAACCTGTCAAATGCTTGAGTTGGTGAGGCCGCTTAGTGTGCGGCGGCCAAGGCAGCCGCACCGTCTTCCGCGCGCAAGGAGCGCTCAATATTTCCATTTACTGTAATGATGTTGCGTGGACCGGGCATCTTGAGCTTGAGGGAAGCGTAATGCAGTATTGCGTTAAAGCGAGCGAAAGCTTCACATACGAGTAGTGCTTGATAGCCACTTTGGAACGGAGCGACGTGGAAAGTTAAATTTTTGCTGCGGAAGTTATCGGGGAAGCCGAATATAACCTCTAGTAGCAGGGAGCCCCTGCAGTGAACCTCCGGGCCTGGCGTTACTCCTTTAAAGGTAGCATTGCTGCAGCAAATTTTTGTTGGGTCTATCCCCATTTTGCGGACTGTGTCCTAATATATCAGATTTAAACAGCTGCCGCCGTCCATTAGGACTCGGGTGAAGTGGTATCCGTCAATTATTGGATCTAATACCAAGGCAGCCCATCCTACACACCAGATACTTGCCGAGTAATCCCGATGGTCGAAGGTGATCAGTTGGGACGACTAGTGGCGGCGCTCCGCGGTGATAGGCCCTGGGGCGTGTTCCTCTATAGGTGCCGCTTTGTTTCTCCCTTTTATCACGTGTAACACATTGACTGTTTTGACTTCTGATGGGAATTTCTTCTGCTCCCCTGTGCTTTGCTGGCGAGGTTCGTCCTCGTCTTCACTTGGTGTATCCTGCCCCTTGTGTTCAGCGTTGAGCTTGTCAGACAGTTTGAAGACCCAACATTCTCTGTGGGTATGATTTGCAGGTTTATCAGGGGTGCTATGGATCTGACATATTTGGTCCAGAATTTGGTTTAGGCTGGACAATTCGTCTCTGTTGCCTTTGGAGGGCGGCTTCTGCTACCCTAGTCGAGAGCTTCTAAATCCGGCGTTTACCGCTGTGCTCTTTGGGCTGTCTTCTTTATTCCGGCGCTTATTCTTCTTGCGTCGTGATTTCCCGTTTCCATCCCTGACTTCGGGTACTTAGGTCGCTGGTGCTGCATATGGCTAACCAGCTGTCCTCGCCCGCGCAAAAACGGGTCATGAGGCTTGTTAATGCTGCCATTGTTCTCGGCTTTTCTTGAACGAGGTGTCTGGCAAGCCATTCATCTCGGATGCTATGCTTAAAAGATGCTAAGGCTTCGGCGTCCGGACAGTCGATTATTTGGTTGTTTTTAGTGAGGAACCTGTTCCAAAGTTTTCGGGCTGACTCACCGGGCTATTGAGTTATATGACTTCAATCGTCTGCATCCGATGGTCGGACATATGTCCCTTCAAAATTTCCCCAAAAGGCATCTTCGAGCTCTTCCCAGCTTCTGATGGAGTTTTCGGGGAGGCTTTTAAGCCAGTGCCGAGCTGGCCCTTTGAGCTTGAGGGGTAAGTACTTGATGGCATGGAGATCATCTCCTCGAGCCATATGGATATGGAGGATGTAGTCCTCAACCCAGACCCCAGGGTATGTTGTCCGTCCTACGCCTCTATGTTTACGGATTTGAATCCCTCTGGAAATTCATGATCCAGCACCTCGTCGGTGAAACATAGAGGGTGTGCGGCACCCCTGTATTTGGGTGTACCGTGGTCCATATCCAGACCCTAGGGTCTACTGTTCCATCATACGCCTCTATGTTTGTTGTGTTGTATTGTATGTTGGAGCGCGCTTGCGTGGTCCATAGATGGATCTAGTTGCGCCGTCCTTTTGATGCGAGCCCTTGGCGGATCGCGTACTAGTTTATTTGCGGCGTCGTTTGCCGCTTTATGTTGGCTATGAGGTCGTCTATCCGACCGGATGGCCGTTTTATTTTTTAATTGCGGAGGATCTAAGGCCTCCTCTTCAAATTCGGGTAGCAACTTTCGCTTCGGATAGCTCTTGGTGTGGCGATTACTATTGTACTTCGCTGCGGTGTTGAGTATTTCACTCCATTTGATTTTGAGTGTGTCTTGTGCAGCCTTGAGCCTTTGCTTCTGTTTTTTCAGACTCCTCATCGTGGCAACAAGCCTTTGGTGGGCATTATGTTGCTCCTGGCGCCTGTCCAGTGTGATGTCGTCCGGACTGTTATCTTCGACGGGGTTGGGTTATTTGGCTTGATTTTCCATGTTGGCGTGGTCGGGCAATGGTTCGCCCTGCTCTAACGCTGGATCTGTATGATCGTTATTTCTGCCGAGGCGAGATTTGGAGTGGCATTTACGCTGCTGCTTTGACTGCTTCTCGAGGGAACCACCCTTCGCTGCGTCCTTCCGTTCCTCATCATTATTTTCTTTGGGTGTGTCCACCATGTATACATCATGTGCTGAAGTGGGCGTCCAGTGCCCTGTGGGCAGTGGTTCCTCTACGCCTCCCGCATCGTCGTCCATACCGTCGATGTCTTTGGTATCAAAGTCGAGCATGTCAGTTAAGTCATCGATAGTGGCTACTAAGTGGGTGCTGGGTGGGCGGCATATTTCTTCGTCATCCGCATCCCAATCCTGCCGGACGTGGTTCGGTCAGGACTCTCCTGACAAGGAGAGAGACCTTCATGAGTTCAGAATGTTGCCAAAAGGCGAGTGCTAAAAAATATCCGCACAGGTAAACTCCATGATTGGTGCCCAATCGGATTCGACAGGAACGGATGTAGGCATTTCGGAGTCCATGGCCGGAGAAGGATCCGGCAGTTTGGCAACATGGCTCTCGTGAAGGGTAAGGTCGATATTCGGCTCGATCGCCGCAGATGATACGACCTTGGTGGTGGGGTCTATCCACCCGTCCATGTATGGCGCAATTGGCTCCGAATTGAGTGTCGGAGCGGCTGTCGGTGCGATTTCTCGAACCCTGTCTGATGGTAGAGCTAAATCGTACTCATCGTGACCGCGTGGCGCACAAGGCAGGAGCAAGAATCCGTCGAAGATCAAGTCTCCGCAGATATCGGCCGTATAGTTTAAGCTTCCAAACCTGACCTGGTGGCCAGGGGCATAACTTTCGATCTGCTCCAGATGGCCAAGCGAGTTGGCCCGCAGTGCGAAGCTGCCGAACACAAAGATCTATCCGGGGAGAAATGTCTCACCCTGGACTGCATCGCTATCGATGATCGTAGGAGCTATCAAGCCTAACGGTGACGACACAGAGGAACTCTCAATGAAAGCACCAATGTCGGTGTCAAAACCGGCGGATCTCGGGTAGGGGGTCCCGAACTGTGCGTCTAAGGCAGATGGTAACAGGAGCCAGGGGACATGATGTTTTACCCAGGTTCGGGCCCTCTTGATGGAGGTAAAACCCTACGTCCTGCTTGATTTATTCTTGATGATATGAGTATTACAAGAGTTGATCTTCCACGAGATCGGAGAGGCTAAACCCTAGAAGCTAGCCTATGGTATGATTGTATGTTGTCCTACGGACTAAAACCCTCCGGTTTATATAGACAGCGGAGGGGGCTAGGGTTACACAAGGTCGGTTACAAAGGAGGAGATATCCATATCCGTACTGCCTAGCTTGCCTTCCACGCCAAGTAGAGTCCTATCCGGACACGGGACGAAGTCTTCAATCTTGTATCTTCATAGTCCAACAGTCCGGCTAAAGGATATAGTCCGGCTGTCCGGAGCCCCCCTAATCCAGGACTCCCTCAGGGACGCCAGCGGCACCCTCGGCGACCATGGGTCCTCTGCCGGGGGCAGGCTCTGGAGCACCTCCCCGGCAGAGGGCCTACCTCCGAGGGACGCCTTTCTCCGCGTGGCGCTGGGGAGGGCCTTCGTCCCGGATTCCTTCCCGTAGTCCCCAGCGCGCGCCCCTGGTGGGAGGGAGGCCGACGAGCTGGGACCGCCATCTGCTGCTGTGACCTGATCCCCCTGCGCACCATGGTTAGCGTAAGCCTGGTCCTGAGGAATTAGTGGTACCCTATAGCTATTGTCGCCGGTGCGATTGGTGAGGCTTCCGGAGGGGTCCTGAAAGGCGCCGGCTTCTAGCGCCTCCTCCTCCAAGCCCGGCTCAAGGGTCGTGTCAGGGTCGTCTTCTAGCATGTAGTCCTGGTCCACCATGCGGGGCACATAGGCCTCTGAGGCCACCGCCTTGAAGACCTCGCCGTAGTGCCCCACACTCCACGTCACCCGACCTAGTGTGCCGCCTCGAGGATGGTAGGGTTGCATCCCGCCCAGACCGTAGGTGGCAGCGCTCGTGCCCGTGCCCAGCGGAGGTGGCACGGGCGTGAGCGAGCGTGCAACTCTGTTGGTTGCGCCGGTGTCGATGAAGCCTGGTGGTGCACCTGTAGGCACGCGGGCGCGGCATGGCCCGCCATGCAACCTGGCCGCAGCTTGCGGCGTGAGAAGAGAACAGAAGGGCGGTGCTCCTGAAGCCACAGCGTCCAGTAGCCCAGCGACGCGTTCCAGCAGTGCATCCTGGCCGCTCTCCATCAGCCAGCACCATAGCAGCTCCCGTGCCACCGTGAGTGCAACCCTCATGTTTGCCTGCTCCCTCCGGGTGTGCGGCGCCGTCGCCGTGGCGTGGTTTGCGGCCCTTGCAGCAGCTCGTGCTAGTCGTGGGGTGAGGGTGGACGGCGCCTGGCCACGCCACCCGTGCCCCATAGCATAAGGTGGCGCTCGCGCTGCCTGGAGCGTGGGATTGAGGTCTTCCTAGGCAGGCGGCGCCGCCCGGGCTGGCCAGGCTGCCCAGCGGTCCGTGGTGGTCCTTGAGTCGCCAGACATCGAAACTGCGGAGTGTCATTGAATTGACTGGCGGGAGAGAGGCTCCGGCGCACCCCCTACCTGGCGCGCCAAATGTCGGATCACGAGTTCGGGCAAAACCCATAAGGTTCGAACAGTGGGGTACACGCGAAGATCTCCCCCTACCGATCCACGTCCTAGCTTCGCTAAGATCTCAAGGGCTAACTCGACCAACTCGCAACACAAAGTACACAAGATTTATACTGGTTCAGGACACCGTTGTGGTGTAATACCCTACTCCAGTGTGATGGTGGTGGATTGCCTCTTGGGCTGAGGATGAACAGTACAAGGGGAAGAACCGCCTCCTGAGGAGAGGTGTTCTTGTACTTGGTGGGTGTGTGGATGAACTGAATGAGTTCGAGACCAGTTGCCTCCTACTGTGGTGGCTAATCCTATTTATAGAGGCCCTGGTCCTCTCCCCAAATATTGAGCGGGAAGGAAGCCAACAACGGCAAATTCGAAAGGGAATAGCTAGTACAGCTTATCCTACCAAAAGTGGTCTTCGCCTGCCAAAGGCTCTGGAGGTGACGCCATCTTGGGCTCCATGGTGACCTCCATATTGCCGTCCTGTTGGTCTTGGTCTCGTTGCACCGATATGGAAACCTTTGCTTGACGCCTCGGTACTCTGCGTCTACGCTTGCCTCCTTAGTACCAAAGAGGAAACAAGGACACTATGCACGCTGGCGCCCGCCTGTTCTCGATCGTCATGGCTCGCGTCATTGGAACCTCGCGAGGTTTACCTGGCCTTGATCTCCCCGCCCCTCGTGAGCCAGCCTGGTGAGGCCGCTCCTGAGGAGTTCTTGTGTCGTCCGCCTCACGAGGTTTGGCCCCTCGCGAGGGTCTTGAATGCTTGTTGGTGAAGATGGGCCGTACGGGCCCACTCGCAGGCCACGCCGTGGGCCACAGGTAGGCAAGGGTTCCCAGAACGTCGACAAAGTGAATTAGGTATTTGTATAGGTGCCAGAGCTCAAAGCGAAAAAGATAGAGATAAAAACATTTTGGTGGCATGATTTTCCTGTCAACGAAAATGATCGAGTAGTTCCCAATACTTTCCATGCTAGATATATCATTGGCGGTTCTCAAACAGAAAATAAAGTTTATTCCTTTTTCCAGCATACTTTCACATTCCACGGCTAACCGAATCCACGGGTGCCGTCCATACCAACACTTTCCAAGGAATTTATTATTTGATAACATAAAGTAAATTCATTTTGCATTTCGGGACTGGGTATCCCTAATACCTTTGTCGTACTCTCATGCAATGACAACTGAATAAACACTCTCTTGAGAATAGCACATCTAGCATGGAAAAATATCTGCCACCCCCTAGCGTTTCATGAGCGGTACGAGCACACAAAAGAGAAATTTATTTTGAAGATTAGAGATGGCACATACAAATTTGCTTAGAACGGCAAAAGAATATCGCATATAGGTGGGTATAGTGGACGCATATGGCAAAACTGGTTTATGGATTTTGGATGCATAACTAGTGATCATACTTAGTGCAAGTGAAGGCTAGCAAAAGATTAAGAAGCATCCAACCAAGAAAAGAAAAATCTCATAAGTGAGCATTTAGCATAACTAACACCGAATAATGCACCACAAGTAGGATGTAACTTCATTGCATAACTATTGACTTGCGTGCTTGCATAGGGAATCACAGGCCTTAACACCAACATTCTTACTAAAGCATAATTACTCATCAGCATGACTCACATATTATATCATCATATTGCAAAACTATTACAAGGAATCAAGTTTATTTTGTCCAATGATCTTCATGAAAGTTTTTGTTATATCCCTCTTAGATATCTATCACTTTGGGACTAATTTCAATGTTGCTTTTGATAGCTCAAACAAATCTAAGCGAAGAACATGAGCATAAAAAATTTCTTTTCTCAAAATAATTTAAGTGAAGCATGAGAGAATTCCTAAAAAAATTACTAACTCTCAAATAAATCTAAGTGAAGCATGAGAGCATTTCTTCAAAAATAATAAAGCACACCATGCTCAAAAAGATATAAGTGAAGCACTAGAGCAATTCTATAGCTCA
This sequence comes from Triticum aestivum, assembly GCF_018294505.1. Lineage (NCBI taxonomy): Eukaryota > Viridiplantae > Streptophyta > Magnoliopsida > Poales > Poaceae > Triticum > Triticum aestivum. The sequence continues at coordinate 94,725,728 of NC_057806.1, read as the reverse complement.
AAAATATTTATGTGAAGCATAGAGAGAAATTCTAACAAATCATAGCATAATTTTGGCTCTCTCAAATAGGTCTGTCCAGCAAGGATAGAACTTAAAATTAAAAGTAAAAAAGCAAAGACTCATATCATACAAGACGCTCCAAGCAAAACTCATGATATGTGACGAATAAAAATATAGTTCCAAGTAAAATATCGATGGTCGTTAGAAGAAAGAGGGGATGCCACTCGGGCATCCCCAAGCTTAGTTGCTTTCTACTCTTTTAGATAATGGCTTGGGATGCCATGAGGCATCCCCAAGCTTAGGCTCTTCTTACTCCTTATTCCTTCATGCATTGTGATCTCACCCAAAACTTGAAAACTTCAATTACACAAAACTCAACAAATCCTTCATGAGAGTATAACAAAGCAAATCACTACTATAAGTACTATTGCAAATCCATTCATATTTTATTTTTGCATTATTCTACTCCTAATGGGTGAGTCCGTACATCGTTTCATTCGTTCGTTGCCTCCCCCGTTGATCAATAGGACGTCTTCACGCTTCTTCCAACAATAACCCACATACAATATACCCCATATACCCCACATACCATATTTACTAGGTTTTTACATGACCTGCCCAAATAAAATGGCCCTCCCTGTCCACAATTCTGTTGCAAATATAAACTTTCCTTACCTTGGCTGCCACATACAGCAATTCAAAAATCACAAATCAGACTTCAATCTTTCCATGTACAACCCCAATCATATCCAAAAAATAACAACACAAAATCTTAACCGATTGAAGAAAAAAATTGAACCAATTCATAGCCTCCAGCTATAACATGGAGGTCATAGATGGAGTCGAGGGTTGTGCGAATCCAGGGTGGCAGCAAGCCATGCTTGCCCATAGTTTCAAGCCTCCGGCGAGGATCTTCAAGAGACTGCTGGCGCTACTCATGTCATTACGATTCACAACTGATGCTTGACACCACAGGTGATCTTCACAATCCTGCAGAGCATGAAACTTAGTTTTTTCTTGTTCTAATTAGGTGAAGATATAGGAGATCAACATCCTATTATCTATCACATGAAGAAAACAAATGTTATATTCACAAATGTTCTGGGACATTTATAAGTATGTACAAATGCACACACTTTGTTCGACAAATGATAACCCCAATCAAGGTCAAAATTGACGCATATATGAGATCACAAATGTCCTCCAAGGAATGGTCATATAAAAAAGACACTTAAAAACAGAATCCGGTTGAAGTATGTTGTTTTCCTTTCTTGAACTTGTATTATGGAGCTAATTTTACGTAACATTACAAGGGCATGAACGAATGAGGAGTGAAACTAGATCGTGGCCTTTAGGTTTGAGGGTATTTGTTCATGTAAATTTGTTATTCCTGCTAAAATTGACATACTAATCCTACACACACCTGAATATTCCTGCATGGATATATTATGATAATTCCCAAAAATCAATATTGTACAATGACAGAAGTTGATAATCTACAATAGCAGGAGCAAGCTTTGGATGAGTGTATAAGCTAGGTTAGTAGCTGTTGCAAACAATAATCTTCAAATTCTTGGATGCTCTACGAAACATACAATCTGCTTTATTGTTGAACCAAATAAAAGCATGATATAACTTGGAATCTTGTTTTTCTTGTAGCGACATGTGCGGAAAGCTAAGAGGGTTAATGGAAGATGAGAACAGTCAAAGGTAATCATATTTCTCGTATTAGTTATAATATGCTCTTTGGGTGTCTTTTAGTAAATAAATAAATAAAGTTTGAAGATTATTGAACAATTAAAAGTCATTGGTCTATTTTTTGGTTATATCTCTAACAGGAGACCGCATCTTGTCCTTAGTACCAAATTTGTCAATCTGTGTCCTTTATCTCAAATTTGTTTGTTCTTAGTGTTAGAAAGAGTGTCACATAGCTAGGATACTTGTGGAGTCATTGGTTGGTACATATGATCTGAGGATATACCAGATAACAACTTTACTTGTCAAAAAGATATTTTACATTAACATATAATGTGATTGATGTATTATCAGAAATGAGCAATGTCTAATCATTGGGTGACAACTAATGCACCAGGTTTGTTTATTTTTGTGTAACAGTGGTCTCAGCTTTGGGAGTCGATATTTATATCACAAAGCATGTGTTGTTAACAACTGCGGCCACCTTTTAGTTACTCTATGGAAAGGTTGGTACTAGACGATTTCAGAAGGAAATTAAATGCAAAACAAACTATGGAGAAAATAATATGTGCAATATACCAAACTGGAGGAAGAAATACAAATCAAGGTAAGAACTCTATTACATATTTACATTAATGGTGGTATAAAAGAAGCAAAATCCGGGAGGAAGGTAAATTAAGAAATGTAGATAGATAGGCCTACAAAAACAACACCATACCTTGATAGCCTTAATAGGGAATAAGTGAGGAATAACATATCCCTCTTCTATAGCATGAATTTGAATTCCTGACGCCATACCAACTTTCCTCAATCCCGTGACTCCTTCATCATCGTACTTGCTTGATATATAATATGGATTCAAAAAAGTTGATCTCTCACCAAACTGGATTAAAGCTTGAACAAAGGACTAGTATGTTCAGATAATTCCTCTTCTTTACCATTACCACTCTATAATAGCATAAAATGTGCTTATTTGAAATTTGGTTACTACTGAAATTTTATCAAGATACTTGGACTTGTTCATTGTTGATTGTTGAGTGTTGCCCTACAATATTATTGATGGGTCCAGTGCAATTATCTACAGTCAGGTTCCAATCAAGAGTTATTCTGAGACAATAGAAAGTAGAGTCTACGTAATTATTGATGGCCCTGGAATAAGCATTCGACCAAATCAACAAAAAAAAAACCTCGAGGATGTTTTTTTGTAGCTAGCCAGGTTATACTTTTCAAGCATGCTCAATCCTATACTCAGAGCTCCATTGTTACAATATTTATGAAGCACCACATTTACAAAAACATCTATTAAGCATCCTACCACTGTCAATTTTTCAGATTTTGCATACTGTCTCGTGGTACATGTCTACAAATTTTAGTACAGTCTACAAAAAACACGACGACTGTATGGTCTAATCATAAATGTAGCCTAATCATAAAAAATTGAAGTACACGAAAACTTCATAAAACACTAACCTTTTTTACGATCTTTTAGATTATTCAGAAAATGAGTTGCAAAAATTTTTATTTGGAGGAAGAGTTACCACCATTTTTTAGAAACAATTTTCATATTCTTTTTTTAGAAACAATTTATGAAAATATCTTCAGATTAAAGATTAGTGTTGCAAAAACTATAACAGCTGCAGGATGGTCAATCAAATCAAGGATGGTTAAGAACTTGCAGATTTCCCATTACTAAATTGTTTTGAAGATAAGACTGAACTTGGAGCCTTGGAGCATTTGAGAAAGCTCACTGCCAAGTAGACATCCAACAATGGCATCTAGAGCACAAAGGTCTAAAATTAAGAAGTACACAATTTGGCGAAATGTTCTCACAATCACTAGAAAAAAACACATCTGTGACATTTTGGGTCGAATGAATTTTTTTGTCATGCTTATGACACTTCTATGACGATAATTGTGACAAAACCCGGTATCATCATAGATGTGGTGGGCTCCTACTTCTATGACAAAAAATGGGCGTTTCATCCTGGGCGGGCCGGAGACGCACCTGCAAGACATTCTTTGGGTCGTCCATGACGGAAACAACCGTGGTAGAATTGACGGCGAGGAAAATATCAGGGAGTTCCCGGTTACGATGGGTAGTCGGGACCGAGCGATGCATGGTAGGATTGCGTGTTTCTATCATACACATATGCGTGTGGATGTGAGGCATTGGTCTCTAACTGAACCCGAGCGAGACGTTCGCCTACTGAACCCAAGCGATTGCACTGCAGGCTACGTGTTACTGAACCCGAGCGATCAATTGATCTGGCTATTAACTGAACCCGATCGAGCAATTCCTTCGCTACTGCTACTAACTGTAGCCGATCGAACCTGCTGCCTCTCGATGAACAGTGAGCGTTGTTGGGGGTTGGATGAACAGGACCCCGATCGAGCCGATTGGGGTGGATGAACAGGACCCCGTGGAGGCAGGTTGAATGGTAGCTGGTGGAGGGATGGATGAACAGTAGCTCGTGGAGGGGTGGTTTAATAGTAGCCGGTGGAGGCTGGATGAACAGGAGCCCATGGATCAACAGTAGCTGGTGGAGGCAGGAGGATGACACCATGGATGAACAGTCGCAGGTGGAGGCTGGAGGAGGTCAACAGTGGATGAACAGTAGCCCGTGGAGGCTGGAGCAAGGCAGTAGATAGTGGATGAACAGTAGCCCGTGGAGTCCCATTTAGCGGTATGCCACACCCCTCCCGATGAACATGACCCCTGTTTCGACCGTTGAAGGTTGAAGAGAAGTCCATTTCATCCGTTTTGCGGTACGCCACACCCATCCCTATCAACAAGACCCCGTTTCGACTGTAGGAGGTCGAAGAGAAGTCCGTTTCCTACATTTTGCGGTATGCCTGACCCCTCCCGGTGAACAGGATCCCGTTTCGACCGTAGGAGGTCGAACAGAAGGTCGTTTCCTCCGTTCTACAATATGCCAGGCCTTGTTTCGGCTGTTCCATCCAAGCCGGTTGTCTCCCAATGAACAAGGCACATTCTGTTTCCTCCCAACGAACACGATGGAGCAGTTTCTCCATTCCGACCCAGCTGGTTAGCTGCTGATGAACTGGACGTCATCGCTGCTCTCTCCTGCCTCTCCATGTACACGAGCCCTGGACGAACGTATGCGCGAGTAGGCGTTTGAGACCCTGCCCGTATGTACATGTGTGGCCGTATTTACTTTCTTGCACCCTGGTTGTACGTAGGTGTACACAAATATACGGGACTGCGTGACATTCTATGTCCATGCCTTTACTACGACATGTGCCCTTCCTTACTCGGCCACGGTTCATCGCTGCAACCTGCAGACCGCCCTATCGACCAGTATGTACATACATGTTCGCGACCAGACAGACAACCCTACGTACGATTTGATCAGGTGGGTTCCAGCCATCATGGAGGTAAGGATGCACTTCCTTGCGTGCGAAGATGTAGCTGGTGGGTCCGAGCTGTCAGGGGCGAATCATATTTTTTACCTGTAATATGGACGCACTTCCTTGCGTGCGAAGATGTAGCTGGTGGGTCCCAGCAGTCAGGGGGAAACTTTGTTTTTCATCAAATACGGTGGCCTGTCCGGTGAATCCCTGCAGTCATGTGGAGGAATCATTATTTTGCGCGTAATAAGGAGGCACTTCCTTGCTGCGGCCATGGACCCAGTTGTCAGCCTCTCCACGTACAGTACTCTTCCGATGCAAGTCGTTCCTTGACCACATTGACCATGCCTCACTGAGAGCACCAAGGCGGTGGACGATGGCGAGGCCTAGGAAGGGAACGACGCGGAGCCGGGGAAGACGCGGCAGTGGATGCCCACGCAGAGATGAGTATGAGGGTTGGCTGGTTCGGCTGCGGTGTGAGGCTGTCGTCGCCACAGAATAACAGGGGTTGTGGGTGAGTTGAGGGATGGCCTGGCCAGAGGTTGGAGTAGGGTGGGGCTGTAAGGCCTGCGTGGCAGCAGAGCAAAACACATGAGGCAGGAGCAGGCGGCACAACCGGCGCTGGTTTGGGTGGCCGGAGCAAGAAGACCAGAGGATGAAGAAGTACTATGGTTGTTGGATGGACATCGTACGGTCACTAGGGCTAGAATCGTTCATATTGACTAAGTTAACAAAGCCCTCTGTGTAAGTCAACTTAGTATGCCCACAAGTTAGCCTCCCACTATGGTGGGTCCCAGCAAGCAGGGGGAGTATTCATTTTTTTGTGCGTAATAAGGAGGCACTTCCTTTCTTGCGAAGATATAGCTGGTGGGTCCGAGCTGTCAGCGGGGGGGACGTTTTTTCGCGAAATACAGAGGCCCTTCCGGTGTGTCCCAGCTGTCAGGTGGAGGAATCATTATTTTGTGCATAATAAGGAGGCACTTCCTTGCGTGCGGACATGGACCCAGCTATCAGCCTCTTCACGTACAGTCCTCTTCCGATGGATGTCATTCGTTGACCATGTTGACCACGCCGCGCCAAGAGCACTAGGGCGGTGGACGATGGCGAGGCCTAGGAAGGGAACGACACGGAGCCGGGGAAGACTTGGCAGTGGTTGCCCACGTGGTTGGGAGTATGAGGGTTTGCTGGTTCATCTGCCGTCGCCGGAGAGGTACAGCAGGTGTGGATTGATACAGCTCCAATGTATCTACAATTTTTGATTGTTCCATGCTATTATATTATCTGTTTTGGATGTTAATGGACCTTATTTTACACTTCTATATTATTTTTGGGACTAACCTATTAACCCAAGGCCCAGTGCAAATTGTTGTTTTTGCCTATTTCAGTGTTTCGCAGAAAAGGAATATCAAACGAACTCCAAATGGAATGAAACCTTCGGGAGCGTGATTTTTGGAACAAACGTGATCTAGAGGACTTAGAGTGGATGTCAAGAAACAGATGAGGAGTCCACGAGGCAGGGGGGCGCGCCTACCCCCTAGGCGCACCCTCCCCCTCGTGGGCCCCTCGTGGCTCAACCGACCTGCTTCTTCCTCCTATATATGTTCACATACCCCGAAAACATCCAGGAGCACCACAAAACCATATTTCCACCGCCGCAACCTTCTGTACCCAAGATATCCCATCTTGGGGCCTTTTCCAGAGCTCCGCCGGAGGGGGCATCGATCACGGAGGGCCTCTACATCAACTCCATGGCCCCTCCGATGATGTGTGAGTAGTTTACTTCAGACCTTCGGGTCTATAGTTATTAGCTAGATGGCTTCTTCTCTCTCTTTTCATCTCAATACAAAGTTCTCCTTGATCTTCTTGGAGATCTATTCGATGTAACTCTTTTTGCGGTGTGTTTGTTGAGATCCGATGAATTGTGGGTTTATGATCAAGTCTATCTATGAACAATATTTGATTCTTCTCTGAAATCTTTTATGCATGATTGGTTATCTTTGCAAGTCTCTTCGAATTATCAGTTTGGTTTGGCCTACTAGATTGATATTTCTTGCAATGGGAGAAGTGCTTAGCTTTGGGTTCAATCATGCGGTTCTCGATCCCAATGACAGAAAGGGAAACGACACGTATTGTATTGTTGCCATCGAGGATAAAAAGATGGGGTTTATATCATATTGCTTGAGTTTATCCCTCTACATCATGTCATCTTACCTAATGTGTTACTCTGTTCTTATGAACTTAATACTCTAGATGCATGCTGGATAGCGGTTGATGTGTGGAGTAATAGTAGTAGATGGAGGCAGGAGTCGATCTACTTTTCGCGGATGTGATGCCTATATGCATGATCAAGCCAAGATATTCTCATAATTATTCGCTTTTCTATCAATTGCTCGACAGTAATTTGTTCACCCACCGTAATACTGATGCTATCTTGAGAGAAGCCACTAGTGAAACCTATGGCCCCGTGGTCTATTTTCCATCAAATAAGTTTCCAATCTATTTTACTTTGCAATCATTACTTTCAATCTATATCATAAAAATACCAAAGATATTTATCTTATTATTATTATCTCTATCAGATCTCACTATCGTAAGTGACCGTGAAGGGATTGACAACCCCTTTATCACGTTGGTTGTGAGCTTTTTATTTGTTTGTGTAGGTACGAGGGACATGCGTGTGGCCTCCTACTGGATTGATACCTTGGTTCTCAAAAACTGACGGAAATACTTACGCTACTTTGTTGCATCACCCTTTCCTCTTCAAGGGAAAACCAACGCAGTGCTCAAGAGGTAGCAAGAAGGATTTCTGGCACCATTACCGGGGATTCTACGCACAAGTCAAGAAATACCAAGTACCCATCACAAACTCTTATCCCTCGCATTACATTATTTTCCGTTTGCCTCTCGTTTTCCTCTCCCCACTTCACCCTTGCCATTTTATTTGCCCTCTTTTCCGTTCGCCTCTTTTTCCTTCCTGCCTTCTATGTGCTTGTTCTTTTTACAATATGTTTCCATCATGTCTGAAACTGGGGCGGTTATCGTTGATAAGGATAATAATATGAAAAACTTTGATGCTATTGGTGATCCTCTTGAAAATCCTACTATTTTACACACTAAAAAGTTTTGGATTGGTAGCGGTAATATTATTGGGAAGGGAGTTATTCAAGATTTCTTTACTTGTGTCGGTGCTTTGCCCACCATGAGCGGATCTATCCTTCATAAAACTAGTAGTCTCGCCGATGCTATATCTTTGCTCATAGTTGAATTTGAAAGACAATTTTTACATATGCATCCTTCCATACAAAGGATTTTCCTAGAATTTTCTAATATTGAGCATTCTTCTGTTAAGCGAGCAGCAACATCTATTTAGCTCATGAGTTCAGATTTATAATAAAGAAGCCAATGAAATTTTTGCGCATTATAGGGTGGATGTTGGCCGTCCTCCCATAGAATCAATCATTTTTTATCAAGAAGACATTATGCGTTTACGATCTTTAGATCATGTTGCTTTTAATGAAAACCTTAGAAAAAAGGTTCCTACCTATGTTCTTGTTAATAGGATCTCTGAACTTAATGATAATTTTGCTATCCAGAACAACGGGCTAGGTTTTTCCCTTGAACAAATGCTCATGACTTTTTGCCAAAAGAATGCTTATAATGATGAATTGGTTGTGCAATATGAGGGGCCAAAGGAGGAACCAACACCTCCCGAGCTTGATCTTGGGGACTTTTGTCCCACTAAATTTAGCCCTTTTGATTACTTTTGCTTGCCGCAAAGAAAGCCTGCTACTGAACGTAGGGAGTATGAGTTGAGCTTTTGCGATTTACCTTATCACTCTCATGGAAATACCTAGATCTATCCTTGCTTTTATGCCTAGCTAGGGGCATTAAACGATAGCGCTTGTTGGGAGGCAACCCAATTTTATTTTTGTTTCTTGCTTTTTGATTCTGTTTAGTAATAAATAATTCATCTAGCCTCTGTTTAGATGTGGTTTTTGTTGGAAATATGCCCTAGAGGCAATAATAAAATGGTTATTATTATATTTCCTTGTTCATGATAATTGTATATTGTTCATGCTATAATTGTGTTATCCGGAAATCGTAATACATGTGTGAATATATAGACCACAACATGTCCCTAGTGAGCCTCTAGTTAACTAGCTCGTTGATCAACAGATAGTCATGGTTTCCTGACTATGGACATTAGATGTCATTGATAATGGGATCACATCATTAGAAGAATGATGTGATGGACAAGACCCAATCTTAAGCATAGCACAAGATTGTGTAGTTCGTCTGCTAGAGCTTTTCTAATGTCAAGTATCTTTTCCTTAGAACATGAGATTGTGCAACTCCCGGATACTATAGGAATACTTTGGGTGTGCCAAACGTCACAACGAAACTGGGTGACTGTAAAGGTGCACTACGGGTATCTCCAAAAGTGTCTGTTGGGTTGGCACGAATCGAGACTGGGATTTGCCACTCCGCATGATGGAGAGGTATCTCTGGGCCCACTCGGTAAAACATCATCGTAATGAGCTCAATGTGACTAAGGGTTGGTCATGGGATGATGTGTTACGGAACGAGTAAAGTGACTTGCCGGTAACGAGATTGAACGAGGTATTGGAATACCGACGATCGAATCTCGGGCAAGTAACCTAGCGATTGACAAAGGGAATTGAATACGGGATTGATTGAATCCTCGACATCGTGGTTCATCCGATGAGATCATTGTGGAATATGTGGGAGCCAACATGGGTATCCAGATCCCGTTGTTGGCTATTGGCCGGAGAGTCGTCTCGGTCATGTCTACATGGTACCCGAACCCGTAGGGTCTACACACTTAAGGTTCGGTGACGCTAGGGTTGTAGAGATATTAGTATGCGGTAACCTGAAAGTTGTTCGGAGTCCCGGATGAGACCCTATACGTCACGAGGAGTTCCGGAATGGTCCGAAGGTAAAGATTTGTATATAGGAAGTCCAGTTTCGGCCACCGGGAATGTTTCGGGGGTCACCAGTATTGTACCGGGACCACTGGAAGGATCCCGGGGGTCCACCGGGTGGGGCCACCTATCCCGGAGGGACCCATGGGCTGAAGTGGGAAGGGAAGCAGCCCCTGGTGGGCTGGTGCACCCCCCATGGGCCTCCTCCTGCGCCTAGGGTTAGAAACCCTAGGGGTGGGGGCGCTTCCACCTGGCTTGGGGGCCAAGCCACCCCCTTGGCCACCCCCCATCTAGATGGGATCTAGAGGGGCCAGCACCCCCCTGGCCCCTATATATAGTGGAGGGGAGGGAGGGCAGCTGCACCCAAGTCCCTGGCGCCTCCCTCTTCCCCCCGTGACACCTCTCCCTCTCGTTGGTGCTTAGCGACGCCCTGCCGAGATCCCGCTACTTCCACCACCACGCCGTCGTGCTGCTGGATCTCCATCAACCTCTCCTCTCCCCTTGCTGGATCAAGAAGGAGGAGACGTCTCTCCCAACCGTACATGTGTTGAACGCGGAGGTGTCGTCCGTTCGGTGCTCGGTCATCGGTGATTTGGATCATGACGAGTACGACTCCATCAACCCCGTTCTCTTGAACGCTTCCGCTTGCGATCTACAAGGGTATGTAGATGCACTCCCCTCTCCCTCGTTTCTAGATGACTCCATAGATTGATCTTGGTGATACGTAGAAAATTTTAAAATTCTTCTACGTTCCCCAACAGTGGTATCAGAGCTAGGTCTATGCGTAGTTTCTATGCACGAGTAGAACACAAGTTGTTGTGGGCGTTGATTTTGTCAATTTACTTGCCGTTACTAGTCTTATCTTGATTCGGCGGCATCAAGGGATGAAGCGGCCCGGACCGACCTTACACGTACACTTACATGAGACTGGTTCCACCGACTGACATGCACTAGTTGCATAAGGTGGCTAGCAGGTGTCTGTCTCTCCCACTTTAGTTGGATCGGATTCGATGAAAAGGGTCCTTATGAAGGGTAAATAGAAATTGGCATATCACGTTCTGGTTTTTGCGTAGGTAAAGAAACGTTCTTGCTAGAAACCTATAGCAGCCACGTAAAACTTGCAACAACAATTAGAGGACGTCTAACTTGTTTTTGCAGCATATGCCGTGTGATGTGATATGGCCAAAAGGATGTGATGAATGATATATGTGATGTATGAGATTGATCATGTTCTTGTAATAGGAATCACGACTTGCATGTCGATGAGTATGACAACCGGCAGGAGCCATAGGAGTTGTCTTAATTTATTTATGACTTGCGTGTCAACATAAATGTCATGTATTTACTTTACTTTATCGCTAACCATTAGCCATAGTAGTAGAAGTAATAGTTGACGAGACAACTTCATGAAGACACAATGATGGAGATCATGATGATGGAGATCATGGTGTCATGCCGGTGACGACGATGATCATGGCGCCCCGAAGATGGAGATCAAAAGGAGCAAAATGATATTGGCCATATCATGTCACTATTTGACTGCATGTGATGTTTATCATGTTTTACATCTTATTTGCTTAGAACAACGGTAGCATAAATAAGATGATCCCTCGCAATAATTTCAAGAAAGTGTTCCCCATAACTGTGCACCTTTGCTAAGGTCCATTGTTCCGAAGCACCACGTGATGATCGGGTGTGATAGGTTCTAACATTCGCATACAACGGGTGTAAGCCAGATTTACACACGCAATACACTTAGGTTGACTTGACGAGACTAGCATGTACAGACATGGCCTCGGAACACAGAAGACCGAAAGGTCGAACATGAGTCGTATAGAAGATACGATCAACATGAAAATGTTCACCGATGATGACTAGTCCGTCTCACGTGATGATCGGACACAGCCTAGTTGACTTGGATCATGTATCACTTAGATGACTAGATCGATGTCTATCTGAGTGGGAGTTCATTAATAATTTGATTAGATGAACTTAATTATCACGAACATAGTCTAAAATCTTTGCAATATGTCTTGTAGATCAAATGGCCCATGCTAATGTTGCCCTCAATTTCAATGCGTTCCTAGAGAAAACCAAGCTGAAAGACGATGGCAGCAACTACACGGACTGGGTCCGTAACCTGAGGATTATCCTCATAGCTGCCAGGAAAGCAAATATGTCCTTGATGCACCGCTAGGTGAAGCACCTATTTTCCCTGCAGAACAAGATGTTATGAACGCTTGGTAGACACGTAGTGATGATTACTCCCTGGTTCAGTGCGGCATGCTTTACAGCTTAGAACTGGGGCTCCAAAAGCATTTTGAGCAACACGGAGCATATGAGATGTTCCAAGAGCTGAAAATGGTTTTCCAAGCTCACGCTCGGGTCGAGAGATATGAAGTCTCCGACAAGTACTACAGTTGTAAGATGGAGGAGAACAGTTTTGTCAGCGAGCACATACTCAAAATGTCTGGGCTGCATAACCGCTTGTCTTAGCTAGGAGTTAATCTCCTAGATGATGCGGTCGTTGACAGAATCCTTCAGTCGCTCCCACCTAGCTACAAGAGCTTTGTGATGAACTTCAATATGTAGGGGATGGAAAAGACCATTCCCGAGGTATATTCAATGCTGAAATCAGCGAAGGTGGAAATCAAAAGGGAACATCAAGTGTTGATGGTGAATAAAACCACTAAGTTCAAGAAAGTCAAGGGTAAAAAGAACTTCAAGAAGGACGGCAAGGGAGTTGCCGTGCCCGGTAAGCAAGCTGTCGGGAAGAAGTCAAAGAATGGACCCAAGCCTAAGACTGAGTGCTTTTATTGCAAGGGAAATGGTCACTGGAAGCGGAACTACCCCAAGGACTTAGCGGAAAAGAAGGCCGGCAATACCAAAGGTATATGTGATATACATGTTATTGATGTGTACCTTACCAACACTCACAGTACCTCCTGGATATTTGATACCGGTGCAATTGCTTATATTTGTAACTCAAAACAGGAACTGCAGAATAAACGGAGACTGGTGAAGGACGAGGTGACGATGCGCGTCGGGAATGGTTCCAAGGTCGATGTGATCACCGTTGGCACGCTACCTCTGCATTTACCTACGGGATTAGTTTTAAACCTCAATAAATGTTATTTAGTACTAGTTTTGAGCATGAACATTGTATCTGGATCTCGTTTAGTGTGAGATGGCTACTCATTTAAATCCGAGAATAATGGTTGTTCTATTTATATGAGAGACATGTTTTATGGTCATGCCCCACTGGTCAATGGTTTATTCTTATTTAATCTCGAACGTGATGTTACACACATTCATAGTGTGAATGCCAAAAGATGTAAGGTTGATAGTGATAGTCCCACATACTTGTGGCACTACCGCCTTGGTCACATTGGTGTCAAACGCATGAAGAAACTCCATGCAGATGGACTTTTGGAGTCTCTTGATTATGAATCATTTGACACGTGCGAACCATGCCTCATGGGTAAAATGACCAAGACTCCGTTCTCTGGAACAATGGAGCGAGCAACCAACTTATTGGAAATCATACATACTGATGTGTGCGGTCCAGTGAGCGTTGAGGCTCGCGGTGGCTATCGTTATGTCCTCACCCTCACTGATGACTTAAGTAGATATGGGTATGTCTACTTAATGAAACACAAGTCTGAGACCTTTGAAAAGTTCAAGGAATTTCAAAGTGAGGTTGAGAATCAACGTGACAAGAAAATCAAGTTCTTACGATCAGATCGTGGGGGAGAATATTTGAGTCACGAATTTGGCACGCACTTAAGGAAATGTGGAATAGTTTCACAACTCACGCCGCTTGGAACACCACAGCGTAATGGTGTGTCCGATGTCATAATCGCATCCTATTGGATATGGTACGATCTATGATGTCTCATACCAATCACCGCTACCATTTTGGGGTTATGCTATAGAGACTGCCGCATTCACTTTAAATAGGGGTCCGTCGAAATCCGTTGAGACGACACCGTATGAATTGTGGTTTGGCAAGAAACCTATGCTGTCATTTCTGAAAGTTTGGGGATGCGATGCTTATGTCAAGAAACTTCAACCGGAAAAGCTCGAACCCAAATCAGAAAAATGCGTCTTCATAGGATACCCTAAAGAAACTATTGGGTACACCTTCTATCTTAGATCCGAAGGCAAGACCTTTGTTGCCAAGAATGGATCCTTTCTAGAGAAAGAGTTTCTCTCGAAAGAAGTAAGTGGGAGGAATGTAGAACTTGATGAAGTATTGCCTCTTGAACCGGAGAGTGGCGCAGCTCAAGAAATTGTTCCTGAGGTGTCTGCACCGACTAGGGAGGAAGTTAATGATGATGATCATGAAACTTCAGATCAAGTTGCTACTAAACTTCGAAGGTCCACAAGGACACGTTCCGCACCAGAGTGGTACGGCAACCCTGTCCTGGAAATCATGTTGTTAGACAATGGTGAACCTTCGAACTATGAAGAAGCGATGGCGGGCCCAGATTCCGACAAATGGCTGGAAGCCATGAAATCCGAGATAGGATCCATGTATGAAAACGAAGCATGGACTTTGACTGACATGCCCGATGATCGGCGAGCCATAGAAAATAAATGGATCTTTAAGAAGAAGACAGACGCGGATGGTAATGTAACCATCTATAAGGCTCGGCTTGTCGCTAAGGGTTATCGACAAGTTCAAGGGGTTGACTACGATGAGACTTTCTCACCCGTAGCGAAGCTGAAGTCCATCCGAATCATGTTAGCAATTGCCGCATTCCATGATTATGAGATATGGAAAATGGACGTCAAAACGGCATTCCTTAATGGTTTCCTTAAGGAAGAATTGTATATGATGCAACCGGAAGGTTTTTTCGATCCTAAGAATGCTGACAAGGTGTGCAAGCTCCAACGCTCAATCTATGGGCTAGTGCAAGCATCTCGGAGTTGGAACATTCGTTTTGATGAGATGATCAAAGCGTTTGGGTTTACGCAGACTTATGGAGAAGCATGCGTTTATAAGAAAGTGAGTGGGAGCTCTGTAGCATTTCTCATATTGTATGTGGATGACATACTATTGATGGGAAATGATACAAAATTCTTGGAAAGCATAAAGGCCTACTTGAACAAGTGTTTTTCAATGAAGGATCTTGGAGAAGCTGCTTATATATTAGGCATCAAGATCTATAGAGATAGATCGAGACGCCTCATTGGTCTTTCACAAAGTACATACCTTGACAAGATATAGAAGAAGTTCAATATGGATCAGTCCAAGAAGGGGTTCTTGCATGTATTGCAAGGTATGAGATTGAGCACAGCTTAATGCCTGACCACGGCAGAAGATAGAGAAAAGATGAGTGTCGTCCCCTATGCCTCGGCCATAGGGTCTATCTTGTATGCCATGCTGTGTACCAGGCCTGATGTAAACCTTGTCGTAAGTTTGGTAGGAAGGTACCAAAGTAATCCTGGCATGGAACACTGGACAGCGGTCAAGAATATCCTGAAGTACCTGAAAAGGACTAAGGATATGTTTCTCGTCTATGGAGGTGACGAAGAGCTCGTCGTAAAGGGTTACGTCGATGCTAGCTTCGACACAGATCTGGATGACTCTAAGTCACAAACCGGATATGTGTATATTTTGAATGGTGGGGCAGTCAGCTGGTGCAGTTGCAAGCAAAGCGTCGTGGCGGGATCTACATGTGAAGCAGAGTACATGGCAGCCTCGGAGGCAGCACAAGAAGCAATCTCGGTGAAGGAGTTCATTACCGACCTAGGAGTTATTCCCAATGCGTCGGGCCCGGTGACTCTCTTCTGTGACAACACTGGAGCTATTGCCCTTGCCAAGGAGCCCAGGTTTCACAAGAAGACCAGGCATATCAAGCGTCGCTTCAACACCATTTGTGAAAATGTTCAAAATGGAGACATAGATATTTGTAAAGTGCATACGGACCTGAATGTCGCAGATCCGTTGACTAAGCCTCTTCCTCAAGCAAAACATGAACAACACCAGTACTCTATGGGTGTTCGATTCATTACAATGTAACTAGATGATTGACTCTAGTGCAAGTGGGAGACTGTTGGAAATATGCCCTAGAGGCAATAATATTATGGATATTATTATATTTCCTTGTTCATGATAATTGTCTATTGTTCATGCTATAATTGTGTTATCCGGAAATCGTAATACATGTGTTAATATATAGACCACAACATGTCCCTAGTGAGCCTCTAGTTAACTAGCTCGTTGATCAACAGATAGTCATGGTTTCCTGACTATGGACATTAGATGTCATTGATAACGGTATCACATCATTAGAAGAATGATGTGATGGACAAGACTCAATCTTAAGCATAGCACAAGATCGTGTAGTTCAACTGCTAGAGCTTTTCTAATGTCAAGTATCTTTTCCTTAGACCATGAGATTGTGCAACTCCTGGATACTGTAGGAATACTTTGGGTGTGCCAAACGTCACAACGTAACTGGGTGACTATAAAGGTGCACTACGGGTATCTCCGAAAGTGTCTGTTGGGTTGGCACGAATCGAGACTGGGATTTGTCACTCCGCATGACGGAGAGGTATCTCTGGGCCCACTTGGTAAAACATCATCATAATGAGCTCAATGTGACTAAGGGTTGGTCACGGGATGATGTGTTACGGAATGAGCAAAGTGACTTGCCGGTAACGAGATTGAACGAGGTATTGGAATACCGACGATCGAATCTCGGGCAAGTAACATACCGATTGACAAAGGGAATTGAACGCGGGATTGATTGAATCCTCGACATTGTGGTTCATCCGATGAGATCATCGTGGAATATGTGGGAGCCAACATGGGTATCTAGATCCCGCTATTGGTTATTGGCCGAAGAGTCGTCTCGGTCATGTCTACATGGTTCCCGAACCCGTAGGGTCTACACACTTAAGGTTCGGTGAGGCTAGGGTTGTAGAGATATTATTATGCGGTAACCCGAAAGTTGTTCGGAGTCCCGGATGAGATCCTCGACGTCACGAGGAGTTCCGGAATGGTTCGGAGGTAAAGATTTGTATATAGGAAGTCCAGTTTCGGCCACCGGGAAAGTTTCAGGGGTCACGGGACCACCGGAAGGATCCCGGGGGTCCACCGGGTGGGGCCACCTATCCCGGAGGGCCCCATGGGCTTAAGTGGGAAGGGAACCAGCCCCTGGTGCACTGGTGCACCCCCATGGGCCTCCTCCTACGCCTAGGGTTAGAAACCCTAGGGGTGGGGGCGCCTCCACCTGGCATGGGGGCCAAGCCACCCCCTTGGCCGCCGCCCCCCCATCTAGATGGGATCTAGAGGGGCTGGCGCCCCCCTGGCCCCTATATACAGTGGAGGGGAGGGAGGGCAGCCGCACCCAAGTCCCTAGCGCCTCCCTCTTCCCCCCGTGACACCTCTCCCTCTCATTGGTGCTTGGCGAAGCCCTGCCGAGATCCCGCTACTTCCACCACCACGATGTCGTGCTGCTGGATCTCCATCAACCTCTCCTCTCCCCTTGCTGCATCAAGAAGGAGGAGACGTCTCTCCCAACCGTACGTGTGTTGAACGCGGAGGTGCCGTCCGTTCGGCGCTCGGTCATCGGTGATTTGGATCACAACGAGTACGACTCCATCAACCCCGTTCTCTTGAACGCTTCCGCTCGCGATCTACAAGGGTATGTAGATGCACTCCCCTCTCCCTCGTTGCTAGATGACTCCATAGATTGATCTTGGTGATGCGTATAAAATTTTAAAATTCTGCTATGTTCCCCAACAGTTTTATGCTTTTAATTAGTGTTGGTGCCAAGTAGAACCGTTGGGAAGACTTGGGCAAAGTCTTTGCGATCTTGCTGTAAAAAATATAAACTTTAGCGTTCACGAGATTTGCTACCATTTTTTACTGGAGAGTGATATTTTGTTAATTATTTATGCAGATGATTAATAGATAAATTACTCACGTCCATAAATTTATTTTAGAATTTGTGGGGTTCCATAAGTATTTGAAACCAACAGATTACTACAGACTGTTCTGTTTTTGACAGATTCTGTTTTTCGTGTGTTGTTTGTTTATTTTGATGAATCTATGGCTAGTAATAGAGTTTATGAACCATAGAAATGTTGGAATACAGTAGGTTTAACACCAATATAAATAAAGAATGAGTTCTTTACAGTACCTTGAAGTGGTGGTTTGTTTTCTTTTACTAACGGAGCTCACGAGATTTTCATTAAAGTTTTGTGTTGTGAAGTTTTCAAGTTTTGGGTAAATATTTGATGGACTATGGAACAAGGAGTGGCAAGAGCCTAAGATTGGGGATGCCGAAGGCACCCCAAGGTAAAATCCAAGGACAACCAAAATCCTAAGCTTGGGGATGCCCTGGAAGGCATTGTCACACCCTAGCTAGTCATGCATTAGAGTGTTGCATCATGTTTACTTTTGCATCAGAAACTTGAAATGGGGATGACAGAACCCCCAGTCCCCTCTGAAAACCAACTAGGGTTTACTAAAATAATTCTTCAATGAACCTGAAATGCCCTTCTAAAATGTCCATCATTTTAGCCTTGGTTCAGAACCTCTGCCAAAAATGGTGCACACTTTTCTAGGCCATCCTAGGGTTCTTGAGTTAAATCATAACTATTTGAATTTGGGCATTTAAAATAATATAAAATATTTGAATGCTCAAATATCTCCAAACTAAAATGTTTCATGTTGGAAATAATCCAACTATGGACCAGGAGTAGTTTGGTGAATTTTGGAGTTGTCTAGGTATTTTATTTAATTCAACAAAGTTGCAGAAATATTAAATAAAACAGAAAACAAAAAAAACTAAAAGGGAGAAGCTTACCTGGGCTCCTCCCTGTTCAGCCCAGCCAGCTGGCCGGCCCAGCCCAGCACTGTAGCTCCCCGTCGTCTTCCTCCCCACGCCCCGAAGCTGCTGCGTGCTCGCGCGCGCGCGGCCGCGCGGCCACCTCCTGCTTGCCGACGCCCCCTGGCCGCGTGGACGACGCCCGCAGCCGTCCCGATCCCCCCTGCTCTCGCTCACTCTCCCCCGTTTCTCCCTCGCTCTCTCTCGCTCTCGGCCGAACACCACCGTCGCCGCCGTTCGCCGTAGCCACTGACTCCGGCCACCCCTCGCTCCCCCGAGTAGCTCAGAAGCTCCGCCTCGACTCCCTCTTCCTCCTCACCGCTCCACGAGTCCCCGGAAGCCCTGCATCGCCGCCACGTCGCCGTTCCCCTCTTCGGACTCCGACCACCGTCGCCGACGAATTCGCCGTCTCCAGCGCGTCCCCGAGCCTGCTTCGACGCCCACTGCAACCGCGGTGAGCCCACGAGTCGTTTCCCCCTCTCCTTCCCCTCGTTCCCTCACCGTAGCTGCATCTCCACCACGGCCGAACCTCCGCCGTCGCCGAGCTCGCCGTCGACGTAGCTCCGGTGACCATTTGGTCACCCCGACGAGTCCAACGCGTTCACAGAACCCAGTAGAGCATCCCTAGCGCCTCACCTTGCTCGACTTCGAGCTCCAGCACCACTCCCGTGCACGACCGAACCCCGGCGGCCGCAGCCGAGCTCGCCGCCGTCGACTCCGGCCACCCCGACCCCAACGGACTCCGCCAAGAGCCGCGGGTCGTCCTCAGCTTCACTCCGGTGGTCGCCACGTTCCATTTGGTGGCCGAAACGACCAAAACCACTATCGCCGCCGCACTGTTGGTCGCCGCCGGCCAGAACTCCGGCGAGCTGACGTGGCCTAGTTGATTAACCACTAACCCACCACCTACAGACGCTGACAAGTGGGCCCCAGGGGTTAGTCAAAGCTAACCAGCCCGGGGTCAACGCGGGATTAGCCCCTGTGACACTGACGTGTGGACCCCACACGTCAGGTTTGACCCGAGCCAGCTCTGTTGACCTGCTGATGTCACGGTGACGTCAGGCTGACGCAGTAATTGAATTTCTGGATTTAAATTAAATCAGGAAATTCCAGAATATTATTTAAACTTCAAAAATTCATAACTTTTATTCTGTAACTCCAAACTGGACAAATAATATATGAAAAATGATCAGAAAAATCCAATCTATCCATCTGTACCATTTTCATGCATGATCAAACAAGTTAAGCTGATATTTTAATCAGAACAAGAAAAGGCACTTTAAAAGGCCATGTTTGAATTTGGAATTTGAATCTTTGATTCAAATTTGCTCAAACACTTCTGGTTTTAGTTGCTTTAGCCCAACACACCCATATTGCCATGTTTCATGCATGCATCATATTGTTGCACATTGTTTGGTGATGCCTGTGTATCGTTATCCTTTGCGACAGGATCTGTCCCCGAGGAGTACCGTGATTACCCTAACGAGGAATCGTATCCGTGCAACGAACCATCAGGCAAGCAACCAACCATTTGATCATATCGATACAATCCCATGTTCTCGCTCCTGCTCTCTTTTACTGCATTAAGACAACGCGATTCAAACTGCTGTGTGCTACGGTAGTTGAACCCATTTCCTCTGCATGACCTGTCATTGCCACAGTAACTAGATGAAACCCACTAGCATGTGTAGGAGTTGATTGAGCCATATGTATGTGTTGTTCCTACCTTGCTATGCCTGCTATGCTTAGAGTTGTGTCAGGTCTGGTTCATCTGGGTGATGGGCTAGAGTGAAATGATTATGTCGGTAATGAGAGTGGTGTGGTGAACACGATTTGGTAAAGGTATCGATGAGAGGCCATGTAGGAGTACATGGTGGGTTGTTTCATTGAAGCCGACCTTAAGCACTGAGATCTATATGTGTGATTTAAGAATCAGCTACTACCATGCATTGGGCCCGAAACCAATGGACCCTCTCGACTTCTTATTCACCCCAGTTCTCCGTCCAGGAGTTGCAAGTAGTTTCTGGTGTTTGTAGCCTACTGGAGGCCGTGGACAACGCTGACCGTAGGGGTGGGCTGTGATGCGGTAGGTACGTGGCACGGTGTACCGAATACCCGTTAGGTATCTCGGGAACCCTGTTCACATCGTTCGGGGCCGTATGGGAAACCTCGGCCGGACTCCCTGCGGATGGAACCTGAATAGGCGATAAACCTGGACTGGAGGCTTAGGTGATTAGGTAGGTCGTGGCCGACACCCACGTTGGGCTTCCGCTTGAAGGTTGCCGAGTACATGTCGTGTAAGCGACGATAAGTGGTGAGAGCGTGTATGAAGAAGTACACCCCTGCAGGGTTATCATGATCTATTCGAATAGCCGCGTCCGCGGTAAAGGACTACTTGGTTGCCTATACAGTTCATAGACAAGTAAATGGAAACTACTAAAAGCCTCAAGATAAGTGTGAGTGCCGAGGATGGCTCTTCCGTAGGAAGACGGAGGTGGATCCTCGGTAGTGTATTGAAGTGGTGAGTAGTGGACTCGTGTGCGCAAAACTATTTCAATTGGAGTATCGTAGGATAGTATAGCCAAGAGTCAAAGCTGGCTTGCTGCAATAACTCCACCAACCCTTCTTGATACTATGCATGTATGTAGGATCTGATGTAAGTCTTGCTGAGTACCTTTGTACTCATGTTGCTATAATCTACATTTTTTACAGAAGACGCTGCAACCCTTTCTGATGGGTTCTATGTAGACGTTGACATCAACGAGTAGGCTAAAGACCCAGGTGGTGACCCTGAGCTTGTGATGGACCACATAGTATAGTTAGGCTTCCAAGCCTCTTTTATTTTACTAGTTGTCTGTACTCAGACAAGTTACTTCCGCTGTTGGCTTGTATGACTGTATGACTGCATGTTGGGTCGTGAGACCCGTACCTTTGTGTGTATGTTATGTATGGCTCCCTGAGCCTTAAATAAAGTACTTGTGTCATAGAGTCATGTTGTGATGCTTCGTTGTATTTGCACATATCGAGCATATTGTGTGTATGTTTGAAATGCTTGGTATGTGTGGGATCTGACTATCTAGTTGTTTATCTTTAGTAGCCTCTCTTACCGGGAAATGTCTCCTAGTGTTACCGCTGAGCCATGGTAGCTTGCTACTGCTCTGGAACACTTAGGCTGGCCGGCATGTGTCCTTCTTCGTTCCTGTGTCTGTCCCTTCGGGGAAATGTCACGCTTTGAGTACCGGAGTCCTGTTAGCCCGCTACAGCCCGGTTTACCGGAGTCCTGCTAGCCCAGTGCTACAGCCCGGACCCACTTGCTGATGACCGACACGTTCGAAGCTGGGTCATGGATGCCTGTCCCTGTAAGTCTGTGCCACTTTGGGTTTACGACTAGTCATGTCAGCCCGGGCTCCTTATCATATGGATGCTAGCGACACTATCATATACGTGAGCCAAAAGGCGCAAACGGTCCCGGGCAAAGGTAAGACGACACCCGTGGGGATACCGTGCGTGAGGCCGCAAAGTGATATGAGGTGTTACCGGCTAGATCGATGTGACATCGAGTCGGGGTCCTGACATTTGCCTTCTTGATACTATGCATGTATGTAGGATCTGATGTAAGTCTTGCTGAGTACCTTTGTACTCATGTTGCTATAATCTACATTTTTACAGAAGACGCTGCAACCCCTTCTGATGGGTTCTATGTAGACGTTGACATCAACGAGTAGGCTAAGACCCAGGTGGTGACCCTGAACTTGTGGAGGACCACGTAGTATAGCTAGGCTTTCCAAGCCTCTTTTATTTTACTAGTTGTCTGTACTCAGACAAGTTACTTCCGCTGCTGGTTTGTATGACTGTATGACTTGTATGTGGGGTCGTGAGACCCGTACCTTTGTGTATGTTATGTATGGCTCACTGAGCCTTAAATAAAGTACTTGTGTCATAGAGTCATGTTGTGATGCTTCGTTGTATTTGCACATATCGAGCATATTGTGTGTATGATTGAAATGATTGGTATGTGTGGGATCTGACTACCTAG
The DNA here is from genome assembly GCF_018294505.1 of Triticum aestivum. NCBI lineage: Eukaryota > Viridiplantae > Streptophyta > Magnoliopsida > Poales > Poaceae > Triticum > Triticum aestivum. The sequence goes on along the minus strand of NC_057806.1, from coordinate 94,702,839 downwards.
TTGTTTATCTTTAGTAGCCTCTCTTACCGGGAAATGTCTCCTAGTGTTACCGCTGAGCCATGGTAGCTTGCTACTGCTCTGGAACACTTAGGCTGGCCGGCATGTGTCCTTCTTCGTTCCTGTGTCTGTCCCTTCGGGGAAATGTCACGCTTTGAGTACCGGAGTCCTGTTAGCCCGCTACAGCCCGGTTTACCGGAGTCCTGCTAGCCCAGTGCTACAGCCCGGACCCACTTGCTGATGACCGACACGTTCGAAGCTGGGTCATGGATGCCTGTCCCTGTAAGTCTGTGCCACTTTGGGTATACGACTAGTCATGTCAGCCCGGGCTCTTTATCATATGGATGCTAGCGACACTATCATATACGTGAGCCAAAAGGCGCAAACGGTCCCGGGAAAAAGGTAAGACGACACCCGTGGGAATACCGTGCGTGAGGCCGCAAAGTGATATGAGGTGTTACCAGCTAGATCGATGTGACATCGAGTCGGGGTCCTGACAGCGTTGGCATCAGAGCCGGACTGCCTGTAGGTTCTCCAAGCCAAACTGGTCGATGTTGAGTCTAGAAATTCTTTAGTTATATGTAGGGGAATTGTTTGTGGGTTGGAACGTAAGGCTCTTTTACTCCTTATATCTTATGACATTCTGATCTGAGTCAGTCCATTCTTCCACCGGGGGTTAAGGAATTAGGATCTGTTCTCTCTATCAGGATCACGTGTTACTAATCAGTAGTACCTTATAAGTTTGATGGTTACAAGCCTAGTCCAGTTCTACTACCACATTATGTTGTAAGAATGGTTTCAAGACTTGATATGATGATGTTGAGTGTGTACGAAATCCTTTGTCAAATGTCTCAATATCCTTTTTGAGCATTTACAGCTGTTATGCTGCCAAAATTTTGCTAGAAATTCTAATGCCTTTGCATTATAATTGTGCTTTCAGATGGCCACTCGCGACCTCAATCAAGTGGTTCGCCTGACTCGCTGCCTAGATGTACCCGGCCATACTGCTAAGTTGGTCAGGGTAATGACTGAGGCTGGATACCGCTGGTATCCTGAGTACACGGTCGAAGAGCAATTCCGAGATTTTAATCAAAGCCAGTATCTCTGCACTGTCAGGATATTTCCTTCTTATCCTGGATCCACTGAGCCTCTTCACTGCTCCTATGGACTCGGGGTTACTATCGAGATGGCTGTGCAGGATGCCGCCTACTCTATGATGACCATTATGCGAGTCAGATCTGGTCTATTTCGGGACTCTGATTTCCGGTATATGCCAGGATCACTTCCGGGAGCACAAGGATATTTTCAGGCTATATATGCTGACTCCACTCAGGAGGATTCACGGACTCGCACCACTGCTGAGATGCTCGAGGATAAGGACCGTGAAAACCGGGCCTTAAGGTTAGAGCTCTTCAATACCCGTGCTGACCACTGGGCCACTTTGACTCGGTTCGCACCGGCAGTGCAAGCTGGATATTCAGACATGCACGACCTCTATCCTGTGAGATCTGCTCTGCCAGACGTGATGGTTTGGCGTGATGTAGGAGGCATCACCCCACCTCGCGGTCCCCGCAGGCCACCGTTTGCTGGTCCAAGGCCTCATCCTAGCCCCTATGGTCCACAAGCTCCGCGAGACCGTCTGTTTCCGGATGATCACGTTGAACTTCCGGGCTATGGAGGTGACTTCTATGAGGACTACTACGGATCAGTTTGAGTTAGTAGTAGTATCACTAGTTCGCACTAGCGGTGTCGTCTGTCGTCCCGCGTGACTCGTGGGATATGACCTAGTTTGTACTCTTCCGGAGTTGTAGAAAAATAATGTATAGGAGTTTGGAATGCCTCCGATGAGATGTAATCCCTTTTCACCGTAATAGTACTTTGTTTGGTCTTGTACTAAACCTTGTATGGTGTGTATGACGATGGAATAAAGAAGCAGTTTCTGTATCTACCATGTCATACGGATGATCATCTTGCATTCCGAGTTATTCCTTGCATTATGTATCCTATGTCGGAATTTTATCATTCTGACTAAATCATTGGCTTGTTTACCTAGGATGGTCAACACGCGCGCCAACCCTGCTTCTCAAGAGCAGGCCGAAGGCAGTGAAGCCAGGAATGAAAATCTGCCTCATCCTCCTTCACTAGCAGAGGTGATGATGGAAGCTGAGAGAAACAAGCGGGAGACAAACCGTTTGTTGGAGCGTATTGAACAGAATACAGCACACCATCAGAGGGCTAACGTGGTGTCACTCAGTGATTTTATCAAATTGCATCCACCCACGTTCCACCACTCCGTCGAGCCTCTCGACGCTGATGACTAGCTTCGCAGTATCTCTCACAAACTGCGTTCCGCGCTGGTAGCGGAGGCTGACAAGGTCACCTTTGCTGCATATCACCTTGAAGGCCCCGCCAGTCTATGGTGGGAGAATTATGGAGCTATGCGCCCAGCGGGCCATGTCACAACTTGGGCTGAATTCAGTGACGCTTTCCGTGAACACCACATTCCGGAGGGTCTCATGGACCGTAAGCGTGAAGAATTTTGCAATTTCACCCAAGGCCGACTTTCTGTGGATGTCTATAGCAGGGAGTTTGGTAACCTTGCACGATATGCAACCGAGGAAGTTTCTACTGACGCCAAGAAGCAAGCAAGGTTCCGTAAGGGCCTTAGTCCTGAGCTTCGTCGCGACCTCCGTCTGCATGAGTGCACATCTTTTTCGAAACTTGTCAACAAAGCCATCAGTGCTGAAACTGGTCAGACTGATTATGACGCAACACGCAAGCATGGACGTGATATGGGCTCCTCATCCGGTGCTGGTCCTCAGAAGCGCCGCGTGTGGGTACCCAACACCGCCTTGCCACCCAGGTTCACACCGAGGCCATCTTTCCAGGCGCCTCGCCCCGCTCAACAGTCTGCTCCAGCCAAGCCCTATGGGGGTCCATCCAATAATGCTCCTCCACGTACCAGTTCCGTGACTTGTTTCAAGTGTGGGGAATCTGGTCATTATATGCGTGAGTGTCCCCAGACCAACCCCAATCAATCTGCTAAAGCTGTTGGCCGTGGCAAGCCGACAGGGAAAGTATTCCACGCTAAACCGGTCACCGCTTCACGTGGCCATGTCAACTGTATCTCTGCCGAAGAAGCTCAAGAAGATCCCAACGTCGTTCTCGGTACGCTTCTTGTTAATTGCCACCCGGCATCTGTTCTTTTCGATACAGGAGCCTCTCATTCTTTTATATCTGAAAATTATGCTCGTTTGCATAACGTTGCATTCTGTGACTTGCCATCCTCCATGGTAATTCAAACTCCGGGATCCAAATGGCAAACTTCTAGAGTAAGCCATGGAAATGAAATCCAAGTCGACAGACTTGTTTTTCTTGCATCTTTGATAGCCCTTAAATCTTCAGATATTAATATCATTTTGGGTATGGACTGGATGTCAGCCCATCAAGCCAAAATTGATTGCTTCTCTAGGACCGTTCAACTCACCCATCCTTCGGGGAAGATAGTCAATGTTTTGACTCGAATAGCCAAGCGACAATTATATTCTCTTAACGCCAGCCCTTTGCCAGACCTTGAGGACGTTCCGGTAGTTCGTGATTTTCCGGATGTCTTTCCAGAAGAATTGCCAGGGGTTCCACCTGACAGGGATGTTGAGTTCGTAATAGACCTCATTCCAGGAACCGTTCCGATTGCTAGAAGACCTTATAAGATGGCACCCCTAGAACTAGCCGAGCTTAAGAAACAACTCGATGAATCCTTGAAAAAGGGTTTCATCCGCCCTAGTTCATCTCCGTGGGCTTGCCCCGTCCTATTCGTTAAGAAGAAGGATGGTACGGACCGAATGGTTGTAGATTACCGGCCGGTCAATTTGGTCACAATCAAGAACAAATACCCGCTTCCCAGGATCAACGATCTGTATGATCAGCTCGCTGGATCCTCAGTCTTCTCCAAGATGGATTTGAGGTTGGGCTACCATCAAATCAAAATCAGAAACGGGGACATTCCTAAAACGGCCTTTGTTACTCGTTATGGCCAATACGAGTACACCGTCATGTCCTTCGGTTTAACCAACGCACCAGCCACCTTTTCTCGGTTAATGAACTCAATCTTCATGGAGTATTTGGATAAATTCGTCGTAGTTTATCTCGATGATATACTCATATACTCCAAGAACGAGGAAGAACATGCCGAACATCTAAGGCTAGTGTTGCAGAAACTTCGAGAGCATCGCCTTTATGCCAAATTTTCTAAATGTGAATTCTGGTTGCCAGAAGTGACCTATCTGGGTCATGTAATATCTGGTAAAGGTATTGCGGTTAACCCTGAGCGAGTTCAAGCCGTCCTTGATTGGACTCCACCCGAATCGGTCAAGCAAGTTCGGAGTTTTCTAGGCTTAGCGAGCTATTGCCGTCGCTTTGTCGAGAACTTCTCCAAAGTTGCCAAACCTCTAACCGAACTCCTCAAGAAAGATAAGAAGTTCGAATGGACCCCACAATGCGAGCACAGCTTTCAGGAACTGAAAAGACGCCTGACTTCTGCTCCCGTGCTGGTACCACCAGACTTCTCCAAAGACTTTGTTATCTACTGCGACGCCTCGCGACAAGGACTAGGTTGCATTCTCATGCAAGATCGACACGTAATTGCTTACGCTTCACGGCAATTGCACCCACATGAGGAGAATTATCCTACTCATGATCTGGAACTCGCAGCCGTAGTCTATGCCCGTAAGACCTGGCGACATTACCTCCTCGGTAATCGTTGCGAAATATTCACTGATCACCAAAGTCTGAAGTACATTTTCACCCAACCGGATCTGAATCTCAGGCAAAGACGTTGGGTTGAATTGATCACAGACTTCGACTTAGGGATAACCTATACCCCAGGGAAAGCCAACGTCATGGCTGATGCGCTAAGTCGTAAATCTTATTGTAACAACCTGATGTTACAACAAAGTCAACCGCTTCTCCATGAGGAATTTCGGAAGCTTAACCTTCACATTGTACCTCAAGGTTTTCTCTCCACCTTGGTGGCAAAACCTACCCTTACGGATCAAATCATCAAAGCACAGAAGGTAGATCCGGGAATCTCCCGCATCAAGAGGAACATTCAGAAAGGAATTGCGAATTGTTTCTCCGTTAATGATCAAGGAGTCGTGTACTTCGGGGATCGATTAGTAGTTCCCAAAGTGCGCAACCTAAGGCGATTAATCCTTAAGGAAGCCCATGAATCTCCTCTCACCATTCATCCCGGTAGTACTAAAATGTATCAGGACCTACGCCAGAGGTTCTGGTGGACTAGGATGAAGAGAGAAATTGCTCAGTATATTGCCAATTGCGACGTCTGTCGTCGTGTAAAAGCAGAGCATCAACGGCCTGCTGGCACCCTTCAACCCTTAGCTATTCCTGAATGGAAATGGGATAAAATTGGTATGGATTTCATTACCGGTTTTCCCAGAACCAAGAGAGGGAATAATGCTATCTTCGTCGTGGTCGATCGTCTTTCCAAAGTAGCTCATTTCCTACCTGTTCGTGAGAGTATAACCGCTAGTCAGCTAGCAGACTTATACATCTCCCGAATAGCGTCCCTCCATGGTGTTCCTTTGGAAATCAATTCGGATCGAGGAAGTCTTTTCACCTCTCGATTTTGGGAAAGTTTCCAAAATGCTATGGGAACCCGTCTCTCCTTTAGCACCGCTTTCCACCCTCAGTCAAGTGGTCAAGTGGAACGCGTCAACCAAATTCTAGAAGACATGCTTCGAGCCTCTGTTATCTCTTTCGGAATGGACTGGGAGAAGTGCCTTCCATTTGCCGAATTCGCTTACAACAACAGCTATCAATCTAGCTTGGGTAAAGCCCCTTTTGAAGTTCTCTATGGACGACGATGTCGAACACCCCTTAACTGGTCAGAGACCGGGGAAAGACAATTCTTTGGCCCGGATATGATTCAGGAAGCAGAAGAACAAGTTCGTATCGTTCGTGAAAAATTGAAAACAGCCCAATCCCGTCAAAAGAGTCAATATGACCGAAAACATAAGGCTATGACTTTCGAGGTTGACGAGAAGGCTTACCTTCGGGTCACCCCTCTGAAGGGAACCCATCGTTTCGGTATCAAAGGCAAATTGGCTCCTCGTTACATTGGACCTTTTCGCATTCTTGCCAAACAAGGAGAAGTAGCCTACCAATTGGAACTACCTCCGCACCTCTCCAGAGTTCACGATGTTTTCCACGTTTCTCAACTCAGGCGTTGCTTCTCGGATCCTATCCGTGAAGTGGACCACGAAACGCTTGATCTCCAAGATAATCTTACATATCGAGAGTACCCCATTCGTATCCTCGATCAAGCCGAGCGTACCACGCGACGTCATAATATCAAGTTTCTCAAGGTTCAATGGTCGCACCATTCTGAAGATGAAGCAACTTGGGAAAGGGAGGATCGTCTTCGACTCGAGTACCCCGCCTTCTTCTCGGAGGAACCCAAATCTCGGGACGAGATTCTTTTGAGTGGGGGTGAGTTGTCACACCCTAGCTAGTCATGCATTAGAGTGTTGCATCATGTTTACTTTTGCATCAGAAACTTGAAATGGGGATGACAGAACCCCCAGTCCCCTCTGAAAACCAACTAGGGTTTACTAAAATAATTCTTCAATGAACCTGAAATGCCCTTCTAAAATGTCCATCATTTTAGCCTTGGTTCAGAACCTCTGCCAAAAATGGTGCACACTTTTCTAGGCCATCCTAGGGTTCTTGAGTTAAATCATAACTATTTGAATTTGGGCATTTAAAATAATATAAAATATTTGAATGCTCAAATATCTCCAAACTAAAATGTTTCATGTTGGAAATAATCCAACTATGGACCAGGAGTAGTTTGGTGAATTTTGGAGTTGTCTAGGTATTTTATTTAATTCAACAAAGTTGCAGAAATATTAAATAAAACAGAAAACAAAAAAAAACTAAAAGGGAGAAGCTTACCTGGGCTCCTCCCTGTTCAGCCCAGCCAGCTGGCCGGCCCAGCCCAGCACTGTAGCTCCCCGTCGTCTTCCTCCCCACGCCCCGAAGCTGCTGCGTGCTCGCGCGCGCGCGGCCGCGCGGCCACCTCCTGCTTGCCGACGCCCCCCTGGCCGCGTGGACGACGCCCGCAGCCGTCCCGATCCCCCCCTGCTCTCGCTCACTCTCCCCCATTTCTCCCTCGCTCTCTCTCGCTCTCGGCCGAACACCACCGTCGCCGCCGTTCGCCGTAGCCACTGACTCCGGCCACCCCTCGCTCCCCCGAGTAGCTCAGAAGCTCCGCCTCGACTCCCTCTTCCTCCTCACCGCTCCACGAGTCCCCGGAAGCCCTGCATCGCCGCCACGTCGCCGTTCCCCTCTTCGGACTCCGACCACCGTCGCCGACGAATTCGCCGTCTCCAGCGCGTCCCCGAGCCCGCTTCGACGCCCACTGCAACCGCGGTGAGCCCACGAGTCGTTTCCCCCTCTCCTTCCCCTCGTTCCCTCACCGTAGCTGCATCTCCACCACGGCCGAACCTCCGCCGTCGCCGAGCTCGCCGTCGACGTAGCTCCGGTGACCATTTGGTCACCCCGACGAGTCCAACGCGTTCACAGAACCCAGTAGAGCATCCCTAGCGCCTCACCTTGCTCGACTTCGAGCTCCAGCACCACTCCCGTGCACGACCGAACCCCGGCGGCCGCAGCCGAGCTCGCCGCCGTCGACTCCGGCCACCCCGACCCCAACGGACTCCGCCAAGAGCCGCGGGTCGTCCTCAGCTTCACTCCGGTGGTCGCCACGTTCCATTTGGTGGCCGAAACGACCAAAACCACTATCGCCGCCGCACTGTTGGTCGCCGCCGGCCAGAACTCCGGCGAGCTGACGTGGCCTAGTTGATTAACCACTAACCCACCACCTACAGACGCTGACAAGTGGGCCCCAGGGGTTAGTCAAAGCTAACCAGCCCGGGGTCAACGCGGGATTAGCCCCTGTGACACTGACGTGTGGACCCCACACGTCAGGTTTGACCCGAGCCAGCTCTGTTGACCTGCTGATGTCACGGTGACGTCAGGCTGACGCAGTAATTGAATTTCTGGATTTAAATTAAATCAGGAAATTCCAGAATATTATTTAAACTTCAAAAATTCATAACTTTTATTCTATAACTCCAAACTGGACAAATAATATATGAAAAATGATCAGAAAAATCCAATCTATCCATCTGTACCATTTTCATGCATGATCAAACAAGTTAAGCTGATGTTTTAATCAGAACAAGAAAAGGCACTTTAAAAGGCCATGTTTGAATTTGGAATTTGAATCTTTGATTCAAATTTGCTCAAACACTTCTGGTTTTAGCTGCATTAGCCCAACACACCCATATTGCCATGTTTCATGCATGCATCATATTGTTGCACATTGTTTGGTGATGCCTGTGTATCGTTATCCTTTGCGACAGGATCTGTCCCCGAGGAGTACCGTGATTACCCTAACGAGGAATCGTATCCGTGCAACGAACCATCAGGCAAGCAACCAACCATTTGATCATATCGATACAATCCCATGTTCTCGCTCCTGCTCTCTTTTACTGCATTAAGACAACGCGATTCAAACTGCTGTGTGCTACGGTAGTTGAACCCATTTCCTCTGCATGACCTGTCATTGCCACAGTAACTAGATGAAACCCACTAGCATGTGTAGGAGTTGATTGAGCCATATGTATGTGTTGTTCCTACCTTGCTATGCCTGCTATGCTTAGAGTTGTGTCAGGTCTGGTTCATCTGGGTGATGGGCTAGAGTGAAATGATTATGTCGGTAATGAGAGTGGTGTGGTGAACACGATTTGGTAAAGGTATCGATGAGAGGCCATGTAGGAGTACATGGTGGGTTGTTTCATTGAAGCCGACCTTAAGCACTGAGATCTATATGTGTGATTTAAGAATCAGCTACTACCATGCATTGGGCCCGAAACCAATGGACCCTCTCGACTTCTTATTCACCCCAGTTCTCCGTCCAGGAGTTGCAAGTAGTTTCTGGTGTTTGTAGCCTACTGGAGGCCGTGGACAACGCTGACCGTAGGGGTGGGCTGTGATGCGGTAGGTACGTGGCACGGTGTACCGAATACCCGTTAGGTATCTCGGGAACCCTGTTCACATCGTTCGGGGCCGTATGGGAAACCTCGGCCGGACTCCCTGCGGATGGAACCTGAATAGGCGATAAACCTGGACTGGAGGCTTAGGTGATTAGGTAGGTCGTGGCCGACACCCACGTTGGGCTTCCGCTTGAAGGTTGCCGAGTACATGTCGTGTAAGCGACGATAAGTGGTGAGAGCGTGTATGAAGAAGTACACCCCTGCAGGGTTATCATGATCTATTCGAATAGCCGCGTCCGCGGTAAAGGACTACTTGGTTGCCTATACAGTTCATAGACAAGTAAATGGAAACTACTAAAAGCCTCAAGATAAGTGTGAGTGCCGAGGATGGCTCTTCCGTAGGAAGACGGAGGTGGATCCTCGGTAGTGTATTGAAGTGGTGAGTAGTGGACTCGTGTGCGCAAAACTATTTCAATTGGAGTATCGTAGGATAGTATAGCCAAGAGTCAAAGCTGGCTTGCTGCAATAACTCCACCAACCCTTCTTGATACTATGCATGTATGTAGGATCTGATGTAAGTCTTGCTGAGTACCTTTGTACTCATGTTGCTATAATCTACATTTTTTACAGAAGACGCTGCAACCCTTTCTGATGGGTTCTATGTAGACGTTGACATCAACGAGTAGGCTAAAGACCCAGGTGGTGACCCTGAGCTTGTGATGGACCACATAGTATAGTTAGGCTTCCAAGCCTCTTTTATTTTACTAGTTGTCTGTACTCAGACAAGTTACTTCCGCTGTTGGCTTGTATGACTGTATGACTGCATGTTGGGTCGTGAGACCCGTACCTTTGTGTGTATGTTATGTATGGCTCCCTGAGCCTTAAATAAAGTACTTGTGTCATAGAGTCATGTTGTGATGCTTCATTGTATTTGCACATATCGAGCATATTGTGTGTATGTTTGAAATGCTTGGTATGTGTGGGATCTGACTATCTAGTTGTTTATCTTTAGTAGCCTCTCTTACCGGGAAATGTCTCCTAGTGTTACCGCTGAGCCATGGTAGCTTGCTACTGCTCTGGAACACTTAGGCTGGCCGGCATGTGTCCTTCTTCGTTCCTGTGTCTGTCCCTTCGGGGAAATGTCACGCTTTGAGTACCGGAGTCCTGTTAGCCCGCTATAGCCCGGTTTACCGGAGTCCTGCTAGCCCAGTGCTACAGCCCGGACCCACTTGCTGATGACCGACACGTTCGAAGCTGGGTCATGGATGCCTGTCCCTGTAAGTCTGTGCCACTTTGGGTTTACGACTAGTCATGTCAGCCCGGGCTCTTTATCATATGGATGCTAGCGACACTATCATATACGTGAGCCAAAAGGCGCAAACGGTCCCGGGCAAAGGTAAGGCGACACCCGTGGGAATACCGTGCGTGAGGCCGCAAAGTGATATGAAGTGTTACCGGCTAGATCGATGTGACATCGAGTCGGGGTCCTGACAGGCATCCTCTCTTTCGTCTTCATCCATCGGTAACTTTACTTGGAGCTATATTTTTATTTGCCACATGATATGTGTTTTGCTTGGAGCGTATTATATGATTTGAGTCTTTGCTTTTTAGTTTACCACAATAATCCTTGCTGCACAAACCTTTTGGGAGAGACACACATGAATTGGAATTTATTAGAATACTCTATGTGCTTCACTTATATCTTTTGAGTTGGATAATTTTCGCTCTAGTGCTTAGCTTATATATTTTAGAGCACGGAGGTGGTTCTATTTTATAGAAATAATTGATCTCTCATGCTTCACTTATATCATTTTGAGAGTCATTTAGAACAGCATGGTAATTTACTTTGGTTATAAATTTTAAATGCTAAGAGAAGTTGGATGCTTGACAGTTGTTTTGAGATATAAAGGTGGTAATATTACAGGTCTGCTAGTTGAGTAATTGCAAAATTGAGGAATACTTGTGTTGAAGTTGGCAAGTCCCGTAGCATGCACGTATGGTAAATGTTGTGTGACAAATTTGAAGCATGGGGTGTTCTTTGATTGTTTTCCTTATGAGTGGCGGTCGGGGACGAGCGATGGTCTTTTCCTACCAATCTATCCCCCTAGGAGCATGCGCGTAGTGCTTGGTTTTGATGACTTGTAGATTTTTGCAATAAGTATGTGAGTTCTTTAGGACTAATGTTGAGTCCATGGATTATACGCACTCTCACCCTTCCATCATTGCTAGCCTCTTCGGTATCGTGCATTGCCCTTTCTCACCTTGAGAGTTGGTGCAAACTTCGCCGGTGCATCAAAATCCCGTGATATGATACGCTCTATCACACAGAAACCTCCTTATATCTTCCTCAAAACAGCCATCATACCTACCTATTATGGCATTTCCATAGCCATTCCGAGGTATATTGCCATGCAACTTTCCACCATTCCATTTATTATGACACGCATCATCATTGTCATATTGCTTTGCATGATCATGTAGTTGACATCGTATTTGTGGCAAAGCCACCATGCTTAATTTTTCATACATGTCACTCTTGATTCATCGCAATCCTGGTACACCATCTGAGGCATTCACATAGAGTTATATTCTTGTTCTAAGTATTGAGTTGTAATTCTTGAGTTGTAAGTAAATAAAAGTGTGATGTTCATCATTAGAGCATTGTCCCATGTGAGGAAAGGATGATGGAGACTATGATTCCCCCACAAGTCGGGATGAGACACCGGACCAAAAAAAACAGGCCATAAAAAAAAGAAGGCCCAAACAAAAAAAAGAAGAGAGAAAAAGAGAGAATGGACAATGTTACTATCCTTTTTCCACACTTGTGCTTCAAAGTAGCACCATGATCTTCATGATAGAGAGCCTCTTATTTTGTTACTTTAATCTACTAGTGGGAATTTTTCATTATAGAACTTGGCTTGTATGTTCCAATGATGGGCTTCCTCAAATGCCCTAGGTCTTTGTGAGCAAGCAAGTTGGATGTACACCCACTTAGGTTCTTTGATGAGCCTTCATATATTTATAGCACTAGTGCATCCGTTGCATGGCAATCCCTACTCCTTGCATTGACATCAATCAGTGGGCATCTCCATAGCCCATTGATTAGCCACGTCAATGTAAGACTTTCTCCCTTTTGTCTTCTCACACAACCTCAATCATCATATTCTATTCCACCCATAGTGCTATGTCAATGGCTCGCGCTCATCTATTGCGTAAAAGTTGAAAGAGTTTGAAAAGGCTAAGTATGAAACAATTGCTTGGCTTGTCATCGGGGTTGTGCTTGATGAGAGCATTTTGTGTGACAAAAATGAAACATGACCAAACTATATGATTTTGTAGGGATAAGTTTTCTTCGGCCATGTTATTTTGATAAGACATAATTACTTGATTAGCATACTTGGAGTATTACGTTTTTATGTCAACAATAAACCTTTATCTTGAATCTTTTGGATCTGAACATTCATGCCACAATAGAGAAAAATACATTGAAGAACATGCTAGAAAGCATTCCACATCAAAAATTCTGTTTTTATCATTTACCTACTCGAGGACGAGCAGGAATTAAGCTTGGGGATGCTTGATACGTCTCCAACGTATCTATAATTTTTTATTGTTCCATGCTATTATATTATCTATTTTGGATGTTAATGGGATTTATTTTACACTTTTATATTATTTTTGGGACTAACCTATTAACCCAAGGCCCAGTGCAAATTGCTGTTTTTTTGCCTATTTCAGTGTTTCGCAGAAAAGGAATATCAAACGGATTCCAAATGGAATGAAGCCTTCGGGAACGTGATTTTGAAACAAACGTGATCCAGAGGACTTGGAGTGGACGTCAAGAAACAGACGAGGATTCCACGAGGCAGGGGGGCGCCACAAACCCTATTTCCACCGCCACAACCTTCTGTACCCAAGAAATCCCATCTTGGGGCCTTTTCCAGAGCTCCGTCAGAGGGGGTATCGATCACGGAGGGCCTCTACATCAACTCATGGCCCTCCGATGATGTGTGAGTAGTTTACTTTAGACTTTCGGGTCCATAGTTATTAGCTAGATGGCTTCTTCTCTCTCTTTGTATCTCAATACAAATTTCTCCTCAATCTTCTTGGAGATCTATTCGATGTAACTCTTATTGCGGTGTGTTTGTCGAGATCCCAAGAATTGTGGGTTTATGATCAAGTCTATCTATGAACAATATTTGATTCTTCTCTGAAATCTCTTATGCATGATTGGTTATCTTTGCTAGTCTCTTCGAATTATCAGTTTGGTTTGGCCTACTAGATTGATCTTTCTTGCAATGAGAGAAGTGCTTAGCTTTGGGTTCAATCTTGCGGTGCTCGATCCCAGTGACAGTAGGGGCAGCAAGGCACGTGTTGTATTGTTGCCATCGAGGATAAAAAGATGGGGTTTATATCATATTGCTTGATTTTATCCCTCTACATCATGTCATCTTACCTAATGTGTTACTCTGTTCTTATGAACTTAATACTCTAGATGCATGCTGGATAACGGTCGATGTGTGGAGTAATAGTAGTAGATGCAGGCAGGAGTCGGTGTACTTGTCGCGGACGTGATGCCTATATAAATGATCATGCCTAGATATTCTCATAATTATTCGTTTTTCTATCAATTGCTCGACAGTAATTTGTTCACCCATCGTAATACTTATGCTATCTTGAGAGAAGCCACTAGTGAAACCAATGCCCCTCGGGTCTATTTTCCATCAATAAGTTTCCAATCTATTTTACTTTGTAATCTTTACTTTCAATCTATATCATAAAATACCAAAAATATTTATCTTATTATTATTATCTCTATCAGATCTCGCTCTCGTAAGTGACCATGAAGGGATTGACAACCCCTTTATCGTGTTGGTTGCGAGGTTCTTATTTGTTTGTGTGGATATGAGGGACTTGCGTGTGGCCTCCTACTGGATTGATACCTTGGTTCTCAAAAACTGAGGGAAATACTTACGCTACTTTGCTGCATCAGCCTTTCCTCTTCAAGGGAAAACAAACGCAGTGCTTAAGAGGTAGCATGGGTGAGTAGAGGGATGGCCAGGCCAGTGATGGGAGTAGGGTGGGGCCGTGAGGCCTGCGCGGCAGCACAGCCGGCCACGGGAGGAGGGAGCAGGCAGTCCCGCGGGCGCTTGTTTCAGCGGCTGGAGCAGGAAGAGCAGAGATTGAAGAAGCACGACAGCCATTGGATGGGCATCCAATAGTCACTGCTCTCGTGCGTTGACTAAGTTTACACGGCGTAGTGTGTGCGTCAACCTTTTTTTAGGAAAGCATACGCGTCAACCTATAGTAGGCGTACAAGTCAGCCTCAAATATGTGGAAAACAGCATACAACCCATCTACCATTATTTCTAATAAGGTACACCTCATTTGCTAATTCTTAAGTTTTTTTGGAGCCCATATTCATTTTGTTAGCATTACAGCCCATATTGTGGCCACGGTTAAAAAATTATATGAAATTTTGCATATTTCGGTGCGGTCCGAACTGTTTTTAATCCTGAAATTTTGAGTTACATTCAAACTAACTTTAAAAATAAATGTATATCAATATAAATCCAAATAATTGTCCACGTGTAAAAATCAATGGAATTTCAAATCTCCAAATGAAAAAAAAAGAAATTTGAAACTAATTGCCGGTTTGATGTGTTTTAAAAATGTATAAACCCATTTCTCATTACTGATAGTCCATTTTCTAGGCAAGCCGAATGAAGCTCTCCTCGTCTTGAAAGATTTGCAGCCCAACAGGGCTGACAAAGCAAGTAGGCCTCGATTGGTTATTCTGCAGAAGAAGAAAAAAACTAGGCTATCCATCTTCAGAATGGAAAAAAACTACTAGGCTGGTCTTGTGGTAAACATAAAAGAAAAGGCTGACTAGACAGGTTAGAATGCCCCGCACAGCCCAGTTGACACCCTGCTTCCATCTCAAAAACAAAAAAATTGGGCGAGTTGTTGGGTCCCTGGTGTTAGCCGCTCGTTGTGCAATTCTCTCCTTTATTGACTACGTTGACAATGGCATGGGACCCAGATGTGAAAAATCCATTAGGAGAACCATTTTTTTGGCTTGAAATAAGGAGGCACTTGCTTGAGTACTGCTATGACCCTGGTGGGTCCCCGCTGTCATCTTCTCCACATACAATCATATGCAGATTGTGTACGCGTCAACCTAGTAGGCCCACAAGTCAGCCTCTAAACCCGTGGCGGACAAATACAACCCATTTAAAAAAATAACAGCACATTCCATACTTTCAAATGGAAATTTCAACATTCAGAGCAAAGTAACAGGTCTGATACAGATATAGAGTATTGAACTTCCATGTTGACAACCACCATAGCAAAGTTAACTATCTACTCCTAGTACTACTCTAGTAGTGTACAAGTACTAACTTACTCTTAGCTAACTACACGATGCTGGGCGCCATATGCGATACACGCTAAACGCTGGCACCAACATCCTCCTCCTCGCCTGGGACTTGCCAGAGGTGCGATAGGGCGCGTTGCTCATGCGCGTTGGCCCTTTCTAGGCCAGCGTGGTTCATCGAAGCTTCGGCTTCTATGCGGGAAACCCACTTGACGAGGTGGTAGTAAAATTTTGCGTCGCGAACGCCTGCGTGCCCGACAGCCTCCAGGGCTATTTGCTGGGCGCCGGCCTCCATGTAGCCAGCCCAGTTGTGGGCACTCTGCTCGCGACTCAGAGCATCAGTGCGCTGCTGCTCCATGCCCCGCTAGCGGCGCAAATCGGTGATATGCTGCTCTTCTACCATGCGGGCGCGCTCCAACAAGTCCTCATACTGCGCATTGCCATCTAGAGACCGATAGAATGCCTCCTCCCTCCGTCTGCTTTCGGGTGAAAAACCGAACACTAGTTCCGGTGGTGACCGCCTCCGGCGTCTCCTATTGTGGACAGGCGGGGGCATGACGGACGTGGCGAGAGCGAAGACAAGTGGCTAGCGACGTCGGGTAATACGTCTTCAACGTGTCTATAATTTTTGATTGTTCCATGTTGTTATATTATCATTCTTGGATGATTTACAATCATTTTATAGTCATTTTATATCATTTTTTGGTACTAACCTATTGACATAGTACCAAATTCTAGTAGTTGTTTTTTCCATGTTTTTTACATCGCAGGAAATCAATATCAAACGGAGTCCAAACGCAGCAAAACTTTTTGTGGATTTTTTGGACCAAAAGACATCCAATGGGCCGGAGAAGCACCTAGGGTGCTCCGAGGGGAGCACAACCCACCAGGAGCGCCCTAGTGGGTTTGTGCCCACCTTGGGTGCCTTCCTAACTCCCTCTTTACTCTATCAATACCCCAATATTCCAGAAACCCTAGGGGAGTCAACGAAAATCAATTCCAGCTGCCGAAGTTCCAAAAACCACCATATCCAATCTAGACACCATCACAGAGGGGTTCATCATGTCCATTGGTGCCTCTCTGATGATGCGTCAGTAGTTCTTTGTAGATCCATATGATGTAACTCTTTTGCGGTGTGTTTGTTGGGATCTGATGAACTTTGAGTTTATAATCAGATCTATCTTTTTATCCATGAAAGTTATTTGAGTCTTCTTTGATCTCTTATCTGCATGATTTCTTATAGCCTCGTATTTCTTCCCTGATATTTGGGTTTTGTTTGGCCAACTTGATCTATTTATCTTGTAATGGGAAGAGGTGCTTTGTAATGGGTTCGATCTTACGGTGCTTGATCCCAGTGATAGAATGGGAACCGACACATACGTATCGTTGCTATTAAGGATAACAAGATGGGGGTCTATTTCTACATAAATAGATCTTGTCTACATCATGTCATCGTTCTTATTGCATTACTCCATTTCTCCATGAACTTAATACACTAGATGCATGTTGGATAGCGGTCGATGTGTGGAGTAATAATAGTAGATGCAGGTAGGAGTCGGTCTACTAATATTGGACGTGATGCCTATATAATGATCATTGCCTAGATATCGTCATGATTATTTGAAGTTCTATCAATTTCCCAATAGTAATTCGTTTACCCACTATTTGTTTTTTTCTCGAGAGAAGCCACTAGTGAAACCTACGGCCCCTGGGTCTCTTCTTTATCATATTTGCCTTTGCGATCTATTTTCCTTTGCTTTTATTTTCAGATCTACTTAAACCAAAAATACAAAAATACATTGTTGCACTTTATTTTATTTGGCGCTAGATCTATCAAATTATTACAACTTTCTCACGTCCGTTTGCCAATTTTTGGCGCCGTTACCCGAAAGGGATTGATTGACAACCCCTATAACACGTCGGGTTGTGAGTATTTGTTGTTTGTGTCCAGGTGCTGTTTACGTAGTGTTGCTTGGTTCTCCTACTGGTTTGATAACCTTGGTCTCATCACTGAGAGAAATACCTACCGTCACTGTACTGCATCATCCCTTCCTCTTTGGGGAAATACCGACGTAGTTCTAGTAGACATCAAAAGGAATTTCTGGTGCCGTTGTCGGGGAGACATCATCAACATCTACCAGGTTCCGAATCACAAATCTCATCTCCTCGAAATTTACATTATTTGCCATTTGCTTCTCGTTTTCCTCTCCTCCACTTCACAAAAATTTGCCGTTTTATTCGCCGAGTTCTTCGCTCGCCGTTTTCTTGCCGGATATGTTTTTGTGTGCACCCTTGTTTGTCATGATGCCTCAAAGAAAATATTATGTTGTTCCTTATCCCAATGTTTTGCTTGAAATTGAGAATAGTACTAAGGAATATATGACTACACAATTGGAGCACAATAAATATTATACTGAATAAAAGAAGGAACACTCTGCTGTGTTGGAAGCTATAACTAAGCAACTTGATTATATTAGTAGAGAAGTTTGCAACCTCCAATCTAAGTATGCTTTTGCTGAAAGTTTGCTAGGTAAAATATCCGGTGCACAAGCTACCCTAGTAAATCAAATGGCCGCTAAACCAATCTCGTTTAGAAGATAAAAGTGATGAAGATCTTAAAATGATTGGTGTTTCTTCTATTGGTTCCTTGTTTAGTAAAATTAATATTGATGATAAAGGGACTGGAGAAGAGTTAGCTTTAGCTAGAAGGCGTCCCTATAATTCGGAGGGTCAAAATCTTGTTGAGAAAATTTATAAAAGTGGGTTTGAAGAGGTCAAAACTTTAACTAGTGATGTGCCCACTCTTTTGGATTACAAAGACTTTAATTATGATAGTTGCTCTTTGATTGATTGTATTTCTTTGTTGCAATCCATGATGAATTCACCCCATGCTTATGAACAAAATAAATCTTTTACTAAACATATTGTTGATGCTTTGATGAAAGCTTTGGAAGAAAATTTGGAATTAGAGGTTTCAATTGCTAGAAAATTGCATGATGAGTGGGAACCTACTATCAAAGTCCAGATTAAAAATTATGAGTGTTTTGATTTATGTGACTTGGGTGCTTGTAACACCCGGATGTAATTAACCTTAATTGTATCCCAACTCTTGCCGTTTCCGGCACTAAGTTATTTTATTTCCTTGTTGTCAGATTTTTTTTGTCTCTGTGTGTTTTGTCTTTGTCATGCATCTCATATCATGCCATCATGTGCATTGCATTTGCATACGTGTTCGTCTCATGCATCCGAGCATTTTCCCCGTTGTCTGTTTTGCATTCTGGCGCTCTTATGTCCTCCGGTGTCCCCTTCTACCTCTTTTAGTGTGTGGGCGTTAAACATTTCCGGATCAAACTGAGACTTGTCATGCGGCCCTGGATTACTACCGGTAGACCGCCTGTCAAGTTTCATACCATTTGGACTTCGTTTGATACTCCAATGGTTAACCGAGGGACCGAAAAGGCCTCTTGTGTGTTGCAGCCCAACACCCTTCCAAAGTGGCCCAAAACTCACCTAAACCTCTTCTATCATCTAGGGCGTTCGATCACGATCACGTGGCTACAAACCACACCTCATTTGGAGCTTCCTAGCTCCCTCTACCTCTATAAATAGACCTCCTCCCGAAATTTTCTGGTCTCTTCAACCCCTAACCCTAGAAATTCGTCCTCCGCGCCGTTGGACGTGTCCGTTTCGGCCGGACACGCCCGCGCCGGCGACCGCAGCCACTCCCTGAGCGACATGTGGTGCAGCGCCTCCACCGCCGCCGCGGCCCGTCCCGGCCCAGGGCGGGCCCTCTCCGGTGCTCGCGGCCCGAAGCCGCATGCCCACGCCCGCCGCCTTCCTCCTCCTCCATGGCGCCCGGCTCTGCCGCCGAAGCCGCCGGCTGCCTCGACGCCGGCGCGCCGGCGCACCGCACCGGTGCCGCCCCACCTCGCCCGGCCTCCCCGACCTCGCCGCCGCGCCTCCCGGTCCGGATCCGGCCTTTTCCGGCCGCCCCGCCGCCGCTTCTTCCTCGCTGGAGCAAAGTCAGCCCTCGCCGGAGTTGCCTCGGTTCGCATGCCGAGGAACCCTAGATCTGGAGAGGTTGTTTTTTTCCCAAGTCTCAGATATTTTTTGCAATCTTCATCATGCCATAACTCTGCATCCATAGCTCCGATTCGTGCGTGTAGCATATCAAAATGTTCGTCTCGATGAGTACATCATTTCATCTCATTGCATAATTTTCATTTGAGCTCATCTTGATGCCCGAAATGCTATTGAAAGAGAGGTATGTCATGATTATGTTAGATCTGTTTCAGCAAATGGCATTTTATCATTTTTGACATGATTAATGTGTGCATGCTATGATCCTGAGCTCTACATGTGTTTTGTAAAATGCCATGTTATCTTTACAGGGGTGTATGTCATGTATTTTTGTGATCTTTGTGGTGAGTAGCACAAGCATGCAAAGTAGCGTACTCAATGATGCTGATTTCAGGGACTTAGAATTTCACTATGTCCTTGTCTTGTTATTGTTTTTATGCCATATGTTCATGTTGTTTCCTAGTGATCCGTGCCTCTTTTGAGGATGATCAGTAAGGATGTTTTGTAGATAATGTTGTGATCTTTCCATCCATGTCTTTGTTTGCAATTATGGAGCACCCTAGCTTGAGCCAATCGAGCTCTACTTTTGCTATAAAATGTTCCTGGTAGATTGTTAACATGTTTAGCAATTTTGCCAAGCTTGTTGTTGTTGATCCGTGCCTGGTATGATGTTGTTCTTGCCATTTCTAGCTTCTATGCCATGTCTTCTTGATGGGTTTATGCTTATTTTGTCATGCAATGCCTCATAGTGAGTGCATCAAGCTCGTAAACATGCCTACTTGTTAACTGTTTTGTCATGCTCCAGTTTTTCACCAAGTATGAATATGTTTATGTTTTTGCTATGTTCACATGCTTGCAATTGTATTTTCTGATCCCTTTTGGCTCATGTTCACTAAGGGACTTTTGTTATATGCTTAGAGTAGCTTCATTCCATGCCTTGATTTGCAATGTTATGTTCCTGTAGCATGTTGTTTTCATGCCCTAAAGATTGCTTCCTGATGATAAATTCCTGATTTGTTGTTATTTCACTAAGTCTGAAACCTGTTATCATTTGCACTTTTGTCATGCTTGTTTGAACCTGTTAATGAGTGAATTAGCCATATCTCTGTGTTCATCTTTTGTCAAGCATCATGAGTGGATCCCTGCCATGTATTTTGTTGTCATGTTTAAGTGCTCTAGCATATTTATCTTGATGCATTTAGATGGCTACTTGCTGTTTATCGCAGACCGGTGCCATATTTGTTTTGCTTGCCATTTCCAAACTGTGCATCCGTTTCCGGTGATCTTTATATCAATTTCAACCGAAATCAACTCCTATTTCCAGTGGCACTCTTGGATTTCCAAGTTGAGGCTAGGTTCATTCATTCTTTTCCAATACATGCCTAAGCATCACATATCGCATCCCGCATATGATACCATGTTTGGCATCATGTTGTTTGAGCATTGCACATGGTTGATTGTGTTCCTTTTGCTTGTTGTTCTTGCTTGGGTAGAACCGGGAGACGAGTATGTGAATGAGAAGCCCACTGAGTACGCTTACGAGGATCAAGTCAACTCTGAGAACTTTGCAGGCAAGATGACCATACCCTCGAAATCACTTCTATCTTTGCTTGCTAGATGCTCGCTCTTTTGCTATGCCTATGCTACAATACCTACCACATGCTTATCATGCCTCCCATATTGCCATGTCAAACCTCTAACCCACCTTGTCCTAGCAAACCGTTGTTTGGCTATGTTACCGCTTTGCTCAGCCCCTCTTATAGTGTTGCTAGTTGCAGGTGAAGTTTGGACATCGTTCCTTGTTGGAACATTGTTTATTGTTGGGATATCACAATATTATCCTGTTTATCTTAATGCACCTATATAATTGGTAAAGGGTGGAAGGCTCGGCCTTATGCCTGGTGTTTTTTTCCACTCTTGCCGCCCTAGTTTCTGTCATATCGGTGTTATGTTCCCGGATTTTGCGTTCCTTACACGGTTAGGTTATAATGGGAACCCCTTGACAGTTCGCCTTGAATAAAACTCTTCCAGCAATGCCCATCATTGGTTTTACCATTCGCCACCTAGCATTTTTCCCTTGCGTTTCATGGACTCAAGTGTCATCTTTATTTTAACCCCCTCGGGCCAGTGCTTCTCTAAGTGTTGGTCCAACTGAGCGATGTCCGGGGCTACCAGGGGCAACTCTGGGCTGGCCTAACCGACGTCTTGCTCATCCGGTGTGCCCTGAGAACGAGATATGTGCAGCTCCTATCGGGATTTGTCGGCACATCTGGGTGGTGTTGCTGGTTTAGTTTTACCATTGTCGAGGATGTCTTGTAACCGGGATGCTGAGTCTGATCAGATTGTCTTGGGAGAAGGAATATCCTTCGTTGACCGTGAGAGCTTGTGATGGGCTATGTTGGGACTCCCTTGCAGGGATTTGAACTTTTGGAAGCCGTGCCCGCGGTTATAGGCAGATGGGAATTTGTTAATGTCTGGTTGTAGATAACCTGAAACTTAACTTAATTAAAATGCACCAACCACGTGTGTAACCGTGATGATCTCTTCTCGGCGGAGTCCGGGAAGTGAACATGGTGTTGGAGTAATGTTTGACGTAGGTTGTTCTAGGATCACTTCTTGATCATAGTTGTTCGACCGTGCTTTTGCCTTCTCTTCTCGCTCTCTTTTGCGAATACGTTAGCCACCATATATGCTAGTCGCTTGTTGCAGCTCCACATAATACCTTTACCTTACCTATAAGCTTAAGTAGTCTTGATCGCGAGGGTGCAAGATTGCTGAGTCCCCGTGACTCACAGATTCCTTCCAAAACCAAATGCAGGGACCGATGATACCACTCCAGATGATATGACCGAGCTCAAGTGGGAGTTCGATGAAGACTCTCATCGTTACTACGTGTCTTTCCCAGATGATCAGTAGTGGTGCCCAGTTGGGGCGATCGGGGACTTTGTCGCATTTGGGGGTTGATCTTTATTTTGGTGCCGTAGCCGGACCCTGAGTGTATTGGATGAATGTAATGACTTATTTATGTATTTGTGTGACGTGGCGAGTGTAAGCCAACTATGTACCTTTCCCCTTTATTTATGTACATGGGTTGTTTGCGAAGATTATCTCAGTTGCGACATTGCTTTCAATGCGGTTATGCCTCTAAGTCGTGCTTCGACACGTGGGAGATATAGCCGCATCGAGGGCGTTACAAGTTGGTAATCAGAGCCTTCCCCGACGTTAGGAGCCCCCTGCTTGATCGAATCGTTGGTGTTGTTGTGTCTAGAAAAATGTTTTGAGTCATTTAGGAATTATATATATCGGAGAGTTAGGAATTGTTTTTACTCCTCGGTCCCTTCGCGCTCTGGTGAGGCATCTTGGCGTAGAGTTTTGACTCTTCTCTTCTCAAATTTCACTAAATTATCTTTTTAGGATCATGCAGGTATCTTGGAATCGTTTCAATGGTTTTGTGACGAGAACATTGTTCTTGGTGCCTCCTGACATTTAGGGGTTGTGGTAGTGTCCCGGGGAGTTGAGCTCCGAGGTGTTGTCGTCACAATTTTATCGTGGAGATTCTAGAATACCTGAGTTTCACCGACATCGAAAATCTCTTTTACGCAGTTGTTGGTGAGATAACCTCGACGCCACCCAGTACTGGGGCAGGAGTTCGAGAGTATTGCCATAACTCGTATAACGGATGCTTTTCGAAGGTTGAGGTAAATGATTTCCGAAGGTTTCTTGGTTATGTGTTGAAGGATGGATACATCTGGATGTAGGATTTTCTAGCTTTGGGTGAGATATTATGCTTCCCCTGTATCCCAAACAGCTGATTGCATAACCGGAAAGGTCCGGGAGTTTTATAGGTGGGAATTCATGTAGCTCTAGTACTTCTTCCGCGGAAATTTGGTTTGGGATTGGGTAATGCTCACCAAGTATTTGTTCTTGTCCGTACCTTGTTATTTTATTCTTCTACCTCTATCTAAGTGGCTTCTCAATTTATGGAAATGTGACCATTTCAATTGGAATGCATTCGTTCATTTTGTTCGGATGTGAAGACTTTATGTGCAATTTCAATCCTTTTGATTCAGCTTAAATATTTTTCTGTCAAGATGCTAACGGATGTCACCATCTTCAGGATGGCTCCTGCTAAGGGTCAGAATCAAAATCAGGATCTACCACTACCACCTCCACCTCCGGAGGCATGGCAAGCTGTGATGGCCACTACCAATGCAAACACGCAGTTGATCATGCAAATTCTGCAAGAGCGCAACCAAGGGAACCAAGGCCATGGTAACAATCAGAATCAGTTTGCTACACTCAACCAGTTCCTTGCTAACCAGCCAAAGACCTTCAGCAACTGTGTCGAGGCCTCAGACGCTGTTGATTGGCTCATGGATATATGCAAGCATTTCGAGTGCAGCAATATCAGGCCTGAGGACTTTGTCAAGTTTGCCTCCTTCCAACTCAAAGACCAAGCTGCAGAATGGTTTTAGCAATACAAAGATTCCAGAGGAGGCCGTGTGATTACCTGGGATGAATTCCGTCAAGACTTCAAAGCTCATCATATTCCTCAGAGTGTGGTTGAGAGAAAGCGTGAGGAATTCTGCAACCTGAAGCAAGGTTCTTTGTCTGTTTACCAGTACACCATCATGTTTCAGAAGCTCGCCCGTTTCGCTAAGCAAGACGTCCCTGACGAGAAGAGCATGATATACCAGTTCAGGGGTGGTCTCAAAGAAGAACTCCAGCTAGCTCTCGTCCTCTTTGAGCCCAAGAAGTACGATGAGTTTTACAATATGGCAATGAAGCAAGAGACTGCTCAACTGAAGTGCGATACTTCCAAGAAGCGAGTCCGAGATGCAACTCCTTCTTCCTCAACTCAAGTGGCTAAGAAGCAAAAGTATTGGCTACCTCCTCCTTCGTTCCGTCAGCCTTATCAGCAGAAGAGCAAAGGTGGCAATGGATCTTCCCACCCACCCAACCCTGGCTTTCAGAGCAAGACTTCATCTCAAGCTCCAAGATCAAGTGCCCCGTATCACCGTCCGCTCTCGGAGGTCACGTGCAACAAGTGCCAACAGAAGGGTCACTATGCCAACAAATGCTTCAATCAGAGGCGCCTTCCTCTTCCTCCTGTGAGATCTGCTAGCAATTAAGTCGTCAAGCATAACCACAAGCATGCCAAGGTCAACTTGTTGAACGCAGCTTAGGCGGTGGACTCGTCAGATGTCATCATGGGTAACCTTCCTGTTAACGATGTTCTTGCAAGAGTTCTTTTTGATACTGGTGCATCTTTGTCATTCTTATCAAAGGCTTTTGCATCCATGCATGATGTGCATACTGTTGATTTGCCTAAGCCGATAGCGGTTTCTTCTCCGGGTTTGTTCATGAACACCAAAATGATGGCGCCAAATGTTACTATCATGTTGGGCGACTATAAGTTTCTTTCTTCACCAATGGTCCTTGGTAACTCGGATATTGATCTTATTCTTGGAATGGATTGGCTTTCTAAGCACAAGGCTCATCTTGATTGTGCTGCCAGGAAGATTCAATTGACTCATTCGTTTGAGGATGTTATTGTCTTTGCCGCAAGGGATGATACCATTCGACTGTTTTCTCTCAATGAGAAGGGCGAGCTGGATGCCATCTCTCAAATTCCAGTCGTTTGCGAATATCAAGACGTCTTTCCAGAAGAGCTTCCAGGAATGCCTCCGCACCGGCCAGTTGAATTCGTCATCGATCTTGAGCTTGGCACGGAACCTGTTTGCAAACGTCCTTAGAAGCTTGGACCTGAAGAGTTGAAGGAGCTGAAGAAGCAACTCGATATTCAAGAGCGAATGGGTCTCATCTGACCTAGTTCTTCTCTGTGGGGTTGTGGAGTTCTTTTTGTGAAGAAGAAGGATGGAACGGACCGACTCTGTGTCGACTACCGTCCATTGAACAAGAAGACTATAAAGAACAAGTACCCACTTCCCAACATCAACGAGCTGTTTGAACAACTCAAAGGTGCTCTAGTATTCTCCAAGCTTGATCTTCGTATGGGCTATCATCAGATTTGCATTCATGAGCAAGATATCCCTAAGACAACATTCAGAACAAGCTATGGTTCATATGAATACACTGTCATCTCTTTCGGCCTCGTCAGTGCTCCTCCGACATTCTCTCGCATGATGAACGTCATCTTCAACGCCTACACAAATGACATCATCTTGGTCTACCTCGATGACATTTTGGTCTTTTACAAGAACAAGGAAGATCATGCCAAACACTTGCGTTTGGTGTTGGATAAGCTCAGAGAACATCAGTTCTATGCCAAGTTTTCAAAGTGCGAGTTTTGGCTCGATGAGGTTCTCTACCTTGGGCATATCATCTCTGCCAAGGGCATAGCGGTTAATCCTAAGAAGGTGTCTGCAATTGTGAATTGGGAACCACCTCAGAACATGAAGCAACTCCGCAGCTTCCTTGGTCTTGCAAGGTACTGTCGAAGGTTCATTGAGAACTTCTCTAAGATCGCAAAGCCTCTTTCAAACCTTCTCCAGAAACACGTCAAGTATGTTTGGTCTCCTGAATGTGACATCGTTTTCAACACCCTGAAAGAGAAGTTAGTCACTACTCCAGTTCTGACTCCTCCTGATGAATCCAAACCGTTTGAGGTCTTTTGTGATGCCTCTCTTCAAGGTCTTGGTGCGGTGTTGATGCAAGAGAAGAAAGTTGTGGCTTATACCTCTCGCCAGTTGAAGCCCAATGAAAAGAACTACCACACTCATGACCTCGAGTTGGCGGCAGTTGTGCATGCTCTTCTAACTTGGAGACACCTCTTATTGGGAATAAAAGTGGACATCTTCACTGATCACAAGAGTCTCAAGTACATCTTCACTCAGCCTAATCTCAACCTCAGGCAGGCTCGTTGGGTCGAAATGATTCAAGAGTATAATCTAAGCATCGAATATACTCCGGGCAAGGCCAATGTAATTGCTGACGCATTGAGCAAGAAGGCTTACTGCAATAGTTTGAGTCTCAAGCCTTACCAACCCGAGCTTTGTGAAGCTTTCCGCAAACTCAATCTGCAAGTTGTTCCTCAAGGTTTCCTCGCCAACCTTCAAGTCTCTCCTACTTTGGAAGATCAGATTTGCGAGGCTCAACTTCTTGATGCTATGGTGAAGAAGGTGAAGATTGGGATTGCCAAGAGTCAACCCAAGTACAAGTGCTATCGCCTTGATGACAAGGATACTCTATTCTTCGAGGATCGCATTGTTGTGCCTAAAGGTGACCTTCGTAAAGTCATTATGAATGAGGCTCACAATTCACTCCTCTCTATCCACCCTAGAAGTACAAAGATGTACCATGACCTCAAGCAGTCGTATTGGTGGACACGGATAAAGCGCCAGATTGCTCAGTTCGTGACTGAATGTGATGTCTGCAGAAGAGTGAAGGCAGAACACCAACGACCAGCTGGTCTCCACCAACCTCTTGCCATTCCAGAATGGAAGTTTGACCATATTGAGATGGACTTCATGACTGGATTTCCAAATTCCAAGCGTGGCAATGATGCTATCTTCGTTGTCATCGACAAACTCACTAAAGTGGCTCATTTCCTTCCTATCAAAGAATCCATCACAGCAGCTCAATTGGTAGAGCTATATACCTCCCGGATTGTCTCTCTGCACGGCATTCCGCAGTTGATCTCTTTAGATCGTGGCATCATCTTCACCTCCAAGTTTTGGGATTCTTTTCAGAAGGCCATGGGCACCAACCGTTTCAGCACAGCTTTTCATCCTCAAACTAGTGGCCAAGTCGAGCGAGTAAATCAAATTCTCGAAGATATGCTCAGGGCTTGCGTCATCTCTTTTGGTATGAAGTGGGAAGATTATCTTCCATATGCTGAGTTCTCCTACAACAACAGCTTCCAAGCGAGTTCGGGCAAGGCCCCATTTGAAATTCTCTATGGTAGGAAGTGTCGTACTCCTCTTAACTGGTCAGAGACTGGTGAACGTCAACTTCTTGGCAATGACTTGATCACAAAGGTAGAAGAGATGTGCAAAGTCATTCGTGGTAATCTCAAAGCCGCGCAATCCGCCAGAAGAGCTACTATGATAGTAAGCATCGTGACTTGGCTTTCGAGATCGGAGACCATGTCTACCTCCGCGTCTCTCCAATGAAAGGTGCTCGTCGCTTCAGTATCAAAGGGAAGCTTGCCCCTAGATACGTGGGTCCTTTCAAGATCGTCCGCAAGAGAGGCGATCTCACCTATCAACTTGAGCTTCCCTCCAACTTTGCAAACATGCACGGCATGTTTCATGTTTCTCAGCTTCGCAAGTGCTTCAAGACCCCTGACCGCACCGTCAACTTCGAAGACATTGATCTCCAAGAAGACATGTCTTATCGTGAGCACCCTGTTGCTATTCTTGAAGAAACTGAGCGCAAGACTCGCAACAAGTCAATCAAATTCCTGAAAGTCAAGTGGTCACATCATTCTGACCGTGAAGCCACCTGGGAACGCGAGGACCACCTCCGTTCTGAGTACCCGGAGTTTTTCCAGACCTAGATCTCGGGACGACATCCTTTCGTAGTGGTGGAGTGTTGTAACACCCCGGATGTAATTTACCTTAATTGTATCCCAACTCTTGCCGTTTCCGGCACTAAGTTATTTTATTTCCTCATTGTCAGGTTTTTTTGTCTCTGTGTGTTTTGTGTTTGTCATGCATCTCATATCATGTCATCATGTGCATTGCATTTGCATACGTGTTCGTCTCATGCATCCGAGCATTTTCCCCGTTTTCCGTTTTGCATTCCGGCGCTCCTATGTCCTCCGGTGTCCCTTTCTACCTCTTTTCGTGTGCAGCTGTTAAACATTTCCGGATTGAACCGAGACTTGTCATGCGGCCTTGGATTACTACCGGTAGACCGCCTGTCAAGTTTCGTACTATTTGGACTTCGTTTGATACTCCAACGGTTAACCGAGGGAGCGAAAAGGCCTCGTGTGTGTTGCAGCCCAACACCCTTCCAAAGTGGCCCAAAACCCACCTAAACCTCTTCTATCATCTAGAGCGTTCGATCATGATCGCGTGGCCGCAAACCGCACCTCATTTGGAGCTTCCTAGCTCCCTCTACCTCTATAAATAGACCTCCTCCCGAAATTTTCGGGTCTCTTCAACCCCTAACCCTAGAAATTCGTCCTCCGCGCCGCGGACGTGTCCGTTTTGGCCCGACACGCCCGCGCCGGCGACCACAGCCACTCCCTGAGCGACACGTGGCGCAGCGCCTCCAC